>NW_006240114.1:15786-15867 GCF_000226075.1 Solanum tuberosum
CTGAACTGTAAACCAACATGTAAGAAGTTGCCCCAGTTGATGTTCTGATTGTGGTGCGATAACCAAGTAAAGCATATGGTA
>NW_006240114.1:15982-18387 GCF_000226075.1 Solanum tuberosum
ACCGTGGAATTTCGATGAGCAATCTTGAACCTTTCACAAGTTTCCTTCATAAGATCGCTATTGAGGTTGGCTGCATTGTCTGTTATGATTGATTTCGGAATTTCAAACCGACAAACTATGTTATTGCGAACAAAGTCTGCCACTACCTTCTTAGTCACTGCGAAGATCCCCATTGGTCGGTTGCTCCTCGGGTGTGCGGGCTCGTCTTCCTCTTGTATTAGGCATGATCTAGCATTGCAAAGAACAACCGTTAGGGAAGACCTTAATTCAACTCTACAGCACGACTTAGAAAATGGAGAAGGGAAACATTTCCTAAAGTGTCTCATAGCCTCCTACTCATAGTTGTGGTGCACAACACAACCATGAATCGGACTCTAATCAACGCGGTGTGTTGGACTCCGAGGATCTATCAACCTAGTGCTCTGATACCAAGTTTGTCACGACCCAAGCCTAGGGCCTAGACGTGACCGGCGAATGGGGAACCCGAAGGAACCCCAAACAAGCCTCATAGCGTATCATTACACATCCTTGGTCGCGGAAGCAAATAAAATGACCATAAGCGATAAGCATAATTAAGGGGGGAATCGGGACTAAGGGAGCAAGAGAAACAAAAATAAGAACGATACAAAAATACCATAGATGAGTCAAGCTCAAGCATAATACACAACTTGTCCAACACCACCTCTAAACATGAGTACTTAGCGGGGGCCAAGACAAACTACCGGGCTCACCCTCATAGTCAAAACATAACTAAAAGGAAAAGTCTTATACATAGCAAAAGATCATAAGCAACGTCCCCGGAATGGAGGACTCACCAATAACCTTGATGGAAAATCGTATTAGCCACGCGGAGGAGGATGGTCAAGCGGTGCTCCGGTCCCTACATGGTGACATCATGTAGGCATAGAGTATGCGTTAGTACGTTTGAATGTACTAAGTATATGGGATGCAATGCAATGCAACAAGGGATGGACATCATAGGCAAAATGCATAATCGTACCCGATAGATAGCATATTAATGAAATGATATGTATAATGATGCTTACATAAAAATCATATTTAGTGGGGCGTAGTACATGTGTGGTGAGTGACCATCAATATAGTATTTCCAAGGCCTACCACCCCCTTGGAGAGGCGAAAGAGGTACAAACCCCTCAATGTGGTTACCCGGGCCTACCACCCCCCGAGCTAGGGACCAAGGTACAAACCCCTCGATGTGGTTATACGGGCCTACTACCCCCCGTACTCGGCAACCAAGGTACCAACCCCTCGATATGGTTACCTGGGCCTACAACCCCTCGAGCTAGTCTTGGTCGACTCACAACACTTATATAGAGAAAATCATATACATGTGTCCATTTCATCATCATTTCAATAATTATATAATCATCCGACTCATAGGATGTACATTGGACCTTCCATTTCCTAAGGATTCTATAAGTGGGCATTTTATCAAACACATGGTGGGCTATTGTTCATGTAAATAAAATCATGTATTTCAAGAGTACTAAGTCCAACCAATTCCAAAATCCATATAAATCAGCCCACCAACAACATACGTATATATATATCAACCTTCATAATTTGATCATGGAAGCATAAAAACCATAAGCATCACATAATAATTCCATTTCATGATAATATGCAAAATAGACCATAATAGGGTGTGTAGTAGTAATTCCATACTTCAAGAGTTCATAAATAACCATTAGGACCCATAAACTTGAAGTAAAAAATAGGGGATAAATGGTTGGACTTGTGGAAAGGAAGGTTTCCACAATCAAACCCACATACCTCAACTTTGGAGAATCCTTGATGAAGATTGGAATGGAGAATTGAAGCTTGAGATTGAGTCTTGAATCCGGAATTAGAGCTTGAGATGTTTGAATTTGGTTGAAGATCTTGGTGGAATTTTGGAGAGGGCTTAGAGAGTGTTTTTGAGTGTTTTGACATATCCCTTTTTATAAAAAAAACGCCCCAACACTTGGCCAAAAAAATGAGGCTTAAAAAAAAACAGCTTACTGGAATTTGCAATTCTGCAGAGACAGGTTTTACGAAAATGGTCATAACTCCTTCGTTATAACTCGGAATAAGGTGAAACTAAGTGAGTTGGAAAGCTAACTCACAGGGATTTAATTTTGATAGTTTATGGCCCTTCCAGTTCCTTGTGTGCTAAGAGATAAGCCCCTTTAAAGTTGACCCTCCAAATAGCATTTTTTGCGATTTTCAAATTTTGATACGGTTGCTCTAAAATTCGGGTTAGACCCATTTCCCACTCAATTTGACCCCCTGAATAAGAATATGAAGTCAAATTTCCGAAATCATGCACGGATTTTGAGATATATGGAAATTACAATTCTAGGTGTTTCCGAAGCACATTTTCGGGCATTTTTGGGGTCGTTTCA
>NW_006240115.1:0-4265 GCF_000226075.1 Solanum tuberosum
CAAAGGAATCCGACGGTCCATTGGTGTCCCTAAAATGAAAAATATATTTAAGGGAAGAAAAAAATATAGACGGAGATGATGAATCAAAGAAGATGATTCTTCAAGCTTCAATTTCAAGTATCAAGCGTAATACTCGTATATTAATTTGTCACCAACTTGACAAGATTCAACGATTAATAAATGAGAAAATGTGGTCGGTGCATCATATTATTGCTACTGACGTTTTCAAAGAAGATAGAAAAAAAGATGTTGACGAAGCATGGAGGAATACTGTTTTGCAACCATGCCTAGATATTGTGGAAAAATTTCTCAAAAATGATGATCAAAATATTAGTTGAGTGTACATAAACTGTCATTATCTCTATATTGTCTTATATTTTCTTTTGGTCACTTTAATTTTTTACCTATTTTTTATAGTTTATATAGAACTACAGATATATATATACTATTCTTGTCTGTAAAATCATTGTTATTTATAGAGTAAATATTAAAGCTTTATAAAAATATTTATTTTAAGGTTCGATCCAATCCCAAGCGCAAAGTCCAAGTCCAAGTCCATATTTAAAATATATTAATATAAATAGGTACTTACACAATTACATGAGATCATTCTTAATGTCAAGGTAATATAGTGAAAAAATAAATGACTATAAATGTTTGGGAAGATTCTAACCTTAAAGAATTTTAAAGGATGACATTCTTAACTCCCAATTTAAAATTGTAACATAGACAAAGAAGAGTAAATAATAAATTTGCAATCTATCGGTAAGGATCATTGAAGGAAATATATTCTACCTAATTCAACCACGATGATGGACGCTTCATTCAATAAAACATTTATCTATAATTACATGCTGCACAAGTAAATATAAATAATTGTAATTGAAATAGTTAACGATAATTGTTCCTTCCCTTCTAATTGAATTAGACTTAGCACTTATGACGTGTTGTTAAATAGTGTATGAATTGACGCATTATCACTTGAATGTATTCCTTCAGAAATATTATTGTGTTCTTTTTACAATCCTTTTGAAATCCATATTTTCGTCAATCTTGTATGTGATCTCATAACAATGTGCATCTAGAAGCTTCATCCTAAAATTATTTAAGCCTAATCACCCTAATTCAAGCTGACGTATATATAGTTTTTTTTCAAGAATTATTCTTATCCTAAAAGATATGAATTTTTTAAATTTGGTATATACCAATTCATAAGTTCATAATCACATCTTTACTAAAAATGCCTAGTTATATGCGATCTCCAAACAATGTACATTTGATAACTTTATCTGAAAATTATTTACTTGTCATTACCAAAATTCCAGTTGACATATCTATACATTTTTCAAAAGTCATTGATCTTATCCTAAAAGATATCAGTATTTCTGAATATGGTATGATAATTAATAAGTCCACAAATACATTTTACTATAAATTGCTCAATGCAATCTCTTTCATAACCATCATCAAGAAAAATATATTATTTTACTATAGTTTATTACATCTCAAGCAAGGTTTCTACTTATTAACTTTATATTTATAAGATTTTTTAATGTATCAGTGTATGCATGAGTGGTTTACATGAGATTATTTACTATTTTAAACTAATTATTATTATAATTTTATTTTATGTGTAGCTAAAATGAATACTTTCATCAACAACAACAGCAAGTTCAACAAGAAGAAAGTGGTGTTCATAATGGGAGCAACAGGAACGGGAAAATCTCGTCTCTTTGTTGATTTTGCCACCCATTTTCGAGGAGAAATAATCAACTCGGAAAAAATGAAAGTGTATAAGGGACTTGAAATCGTGACCAACAAGATCACACACGCTGAGAAACAAGGTGTACGACACTATTTGCTAGGTATACATATTTGAAAAAAACATTTTTTTGTTATTCCTTTATTTTAATCTGAATATTAATTGACAATTATTTTTTTTCACAATTGTTTAGGTGAAATTGAGCTAGATTCCAACTTCATGGCCGAAGATTTCTGTCTGAAGTCCATTGTCTACATAGAAATATTTTTGAAGACTCAATATGTACCAATTATTGTTGGAGGGTCAAATTCGTATATTGAAAAACTTGTGGAAGACCCTGTATTCATGTTTAGACATAAGTATGACAAATGCTTTATTTGGATTGATGTAGAGCAATCAGTTTTGAACCGTAGAGTTGACACGAGGGTTGATGAAATGGTCAATGCAGGTTGTTTTTGTAATTATTTTATATACGAATCAAAATATAATAATGTCTCTAACTAAAACTTTTCGTATATATAGTTTTCTTAATAATACTTTTGGTTTTCAATAATATGTTCATCTAAATTAAACTATTCTTAAATTTATGTTGCATGCAGGGCTGGTGAAGGAGGTGCGGCAAATTTGCATTCCAGATGCAGATTACACCAAAGGAATCCGACGGTCCATTGGTATCCCTGAAATGGCCAAATATTTAAAGGAAGAAAAAAATATAGACGGAGATGATGAATCAAAGAAGATTATTCTTCAAGCTTCAATTTAAGTATCAAGTGTAATACTCGTATATTAATTTGTAACAAACTTGACAAGATTCAACGATTAATAAATGATAAAATGTGGTCGGTGCATCATATTATTTCTACTGACGTTTTCAAAGAAGATAGAAAAGAAGTTTTTTGACAAAGAATGGAGGAATACTATTTTGCAACCATGCCTAGATATTGTGGAAAGATTTCTCAAAAATGATGATCACAATATTAGTATTGAGTGTACATAAACTATCATTATCTCTATTTTGTGTTATTTTTTCTCTTGGTCACTTTAATATTTGACCTATTTTTTACAGTTTGTATCGAACTATAGATATATATATACTATTCTTGTCTGTAAAATCATTGTTATTTATAGAGTAAATATTTAAGCTTTATAAAAATATTTATTTTAAGGTCCGATCCAAGCTCAAGCGCCAAGTCCAAGTCCAAGTCTTTGATAATGAATATATATTAATATAAATACGTACTTACACAATTACATGAGATCATTCTTAATGTCAAGGTAATAGAGTGAAAAAATAAGTGACTATAAATGATTGGGAAGATTCTAACCTTAAAAAAGTTTAAAGAATAACATTCTTAACTTCAAATTTAAAATTGTTACATAGACACAGAAGAGAAAATAATAAATTTGCAATCTATTGGTAAGGATCATTTAAGGAAATATATTCTACCTAATTCAATCACGATGATGGAAGCTTCATTCAATAAAACATTTATCTATTATTACATGCTGCACAAGTAAATATAAATAATTGTAATTGAAATAGTTATCGATAATTGTTCCTTCCCTTCTAATTGAATTAGATTTAGCACTTATGACGTGTTGTTAAATAGTGTTTGAATTGACGCATTATCACTTGAATGTATTCCTTCAGAAATATCATTGAGTTCTTTTTACAATCCTTTTGAAATCCATATTTTCGTCAATCTTGTATGTGATCTCATAACAATGTGTATCTAGAAGCTTCATCCTAAAATTATTTAAGCCTAATCACCAAATTCAAGCTGACTTATCTGTAGGTTTTTTTAAGAATTATTCTTACCCTAAAATATATGAATTTTTTTTAAATTTGGTATTTACCAATTCATAAGTTCATGTCACGATCCAAAACTAGACGTGATGGCACTCGTCTTATCCCACCAAGCCAAGTCAGCCTAAAACTCAACCCTTACAATAAAATGCGGAAATTTTTATAATCAACTCAACAATACCCCAACAATCTGTTTGTCACGTGTACAAGCCTCTAATGTGTTATAACAAAATTGAAGGAAAATACAAGTTCAATGACATTGTTTCTAGAATAGAACAAGATTATAATTAAGGGGAAAGAAGGTCCGCTGAAATGAAAAGCAGCTACCTCACAAACCTCCACAAGAAGCCTCAGACAAGGAGAAGAGAAAATATCACAAATGTCCGGGCTAGTAACCTAAAAAAAATGTAGTAGCAAGGGGTGAGTACCAAACCACACGGTACTCAGCAAGTAAACTTCTAAACACAAGCTAAGGGGATAGAATACGAGTACTCCTTACACACCAACCGAACCTCCACAATTACAACCTGCATAAACCAGCCCAACCTAACAGTTCACAACTTACATAGCACCCAGCTCAACATCAATTACTTTAACAAATTACATATCCTCAATAACAAACTCAATATTTATCAATCACAACTTTCACAAAAGGCACTCACAAATATCAGCAACACACAAGATCAAGTTCACCAA
>NW_006240115.1:4605-18300 GCF_000226075.1 Solanum tuberosum
TTCTCAACACATCACACACAAACAATTAATCACATTGCCTTTTATTACCCCTTATTCATCATTAGAATTAATCAATGTGGACAAGTCAACCCGTCCCCAAGTCTCATTATCCCAAACACATATTACAAGGAAATACACGAATTTCATACACTTAACAAGGGTTTAGAAATCCACTTGCCTCAATCAATCAAGAATTCACTCTGGAACTTGAATCTTCCCCTTTCGTTGAACTTCCAACTCAAGCAATCTATTCAAATAAATGACCACAATAAGATTCCAAAACTAACAACACTCATATTACTATGTGTTTAGCTTTGACCCAAAATTCACCCAAGTTTATAATCAAGTTCTTAAGCTCGATGTCCATTAACATGTCAATTACTCATATTTCTCAAATTCAAGCCTAGGGTTAAGTCATAATTTCTCCAAACACTACAACCCTAATAACTTTCATATAATATTTACTTACATGTATCAATAGGTTAAGATAGGAGCCATAATGTGACAACCACGAAAAATCCAACTGGAAAATCGATACAAGAACAAAAAACCCGATAACCTCTAGTAATGAAATTATATTTTAATTCATAGTCACATTCATCCTCCTAACCTTCTTTATGATTATTATCATTGTCAACTAAATCTTAGACCCTTATTTCTCCAATTTCAATAACGTTGTACAGTATTCCAATTTCCACTTCTTCTTGATCCAAACCCACTTTCTTGTTTTTCTTTTTCTATTACAATCAACTATAATAATAATAATAATAATAATAAAATAATGATAACAAACAAAAAGGAGTAATAATAATAATAACAATAATATTAGCACCGTTTCTTGTCCCCTAATTTCTAAGCCGCAAAGAATTCACCACTGCCCCCTTCAATCCAATACAACCATTATACTAATATAATAATAATAACTATTGGTTACTTCTACTAAAATTTGTCAACAGTAACCCATAAATACTTGCCCATCTATTTGAAAACCAACAATATTGCAGAAGATCCAATTCATTCCATACCCACTTATAATAATAATTCAATTGAAACAATTGCAACTTAATAATATAATAACTATATATTGATTTCCTATGCAATTAAAAAGCAGAAATTTTCATCCACATAATTGAGTATACCTGCACTCTCCTTCTTTGCTTAACGCACGCCGCCGCAGGTTAGTTTTCTTTCTGCTCCTCTTTATTTTCTTTTCTAAATTAAATATGTATTAAAACTAATAATTCCTACTAACCTATTTTATTATTTCAAACTTGGCCCACTATTATTAACAATAACCAAATTATCCGTAAATTAATTATCTATGGTTAAATGACTATTCAAAATTATAAAAAAAAATAACTTTTCGGGTCCGGGTCATTACATTATCCACCACTAAAAACTCTGTTCGTCCTCGAACATAAAGAAGAAGAACTACAAATAATTGACATTACCAAAACCTGAAGTATAATTTCCAGAGTCAATGTTTATCTCTCAAAGTGAGCTCCTCCTTAAGACAAGTTCATCAAGATCAACTACTAAGAACTGAACTTTCGAATAAAAAATTTAACCGATTCACACATCAAGATTGATTACCATACCACAGACTAACCTGTGAACCCAATTTAAACAGAAATCCTCCAAACAACAACACACCATCAGGACGAATCCTTTCTCACATCACCACGAGAGAATTCTGAACCAATACCGGCTAAAACTAACAGTAAACCCGAATCAACCACCAAACCTTCATATTGCTCAAACCTTCACAAATCTTATCAAGATTCCTTTCTCACAACATAATCATCCCATGATCTTAAAACATCGAGTAATCATCCAGGAAAATCGAGCTCATCTAATCCAAAGATGGAAATGATCAAGTAACCATCCAGCAAGAGATACATTCAAGTATACAAAATCTCTAACAACACTATCGGGATGCTAGATCTGTAGCTATGATTATAGACAAACCTTAAGAACGACAAAAATAGACTCAATGATCCTCACATTCAATCACACGTAGCCAAAACATGATACTGATGATGAGATAAATCATAAGTCTATCGAATAGCTGTAATTTTTTCATGATAGCTCTCATATAAATTCTCATATGCAAAGTTGTACATGTAGAACCAATGGTATACTTCAACTATCCTAAACAACACCAAATCTGCCATAATTGAAATGCCCAAGTCTGCCCAAAGATGTCATCCTACCAAGAAAACAATCGTAGGATTGGAACACCCGATCCACCACTAGGAAATCACCCATAGATATAGAAACACACTTAGCATAAGCAGCAAATCATACTCCAAATAATGTCCAGTACGAAGAAGGTGGTCACATAAGAATATATGGAAGCAAGGTCAAACAACACAAGATACTCCTTAGTGCCCATATAAATAAAATTCTATTCATTTGACTCCATCTCTCAATTTTTAGCCACCCACAATCAACCAGTCTGATCTCCGTTAAAATATTACAAATACTCGATTCATTAAACCCCACATACTTCTCACAGTACTCCATTGAAGCTAACACTCTTAATACCAACAAACATCATAACTACACCAACCATTTACCTTACTCTCAAACTGTCACTATTATCAAAGTCTTCTTAGCAAACACATTGTAGCCTCTAAAAATTTCAAAATATGGCTCTTTTTCTTTCCATTTAAGCATTACATGACGGATTGAGTCACACCCAAGACTGATAGCACTAATTTAAATTCTAAAAATACTTTTCCATCGAGGTAAAATAATTGAATCACACCCAATATCAACTTCACACGAACTTTCACATACCATTTTTCAACTACCATTCATACTATCATGTACCTCATGTCAAAACTCAAAGACATCATTAGTCACTCCAATAATTATGTATACTATAAGCTCATAACCTCTACTCACCATCAAATGCCTATGTAAAATATCATAATAGTCTATACCGTCCCATCAACAAAGTAGTTTCAATCCCCTCAAAATCCTAATTAACCATGTAGAACTGTAAGTCCACACTGTTGAACATCAATAAGTTACCCATCATAATTTGAACAATCTAGCTCGACATAACCACATACAATCTTCCACACATCATTGCTTGTCACCCAATACTAAAACTCCATCTTTATAAAAGTCGATGATAGAACCTTAATAAGTCTATATCGAACAAATTCACATCCATAGTCATATTAGAACTTATATATGAAAATTCATACAACCTTCACTTCGAACCAAGAGTCTATATAAGAGGTCTTATTCCTTCACATCTCTTAAATTCTTCCCATGATGAATTTTTTTTAAATACCTTGAACTCTTTAATATACCAGACCATTGTTACTTTCGCTAACTCGTTTATCAATATTATCCTTTGACTAACAACCCATGACATTTTACCTTATACTCTAAACAAAAGCTTTTAAGTGAAACACTTCTTTAGGCCTTTTAACAACCAAAAGTAACAAACTTTATAATCCAAATTCTGCACATGTTCTTCCAAATGCTCAATACCCCATACGATCGATCAATTCTTACCTTACCAATTCATACCTTGACAAAACATACTACCACGAACGTAGACTTGCAATGAAAAACTTGAATTCTCATTCCAACTGTGTAACTCAATCCCTTTATCTATCAACATTAGCTCATACATTGAAGATATTTATGAATTCTCATATCTTAGCTTATCATTGATGGCCTATCAATCGACCTTACCGCACCCTTTATTAAAAATCCAATCACACTAGTTACCAAACTCGAAACCATAAAATAACTTATCACCACACTTGAGTCGAACGTATGTAGACTTCTTCTTCAAGCCTTATCCAATAGTTTTTTAACCAATTTGACGAACCCGTGACACTATTACCATAACTAGAGCAAAACAGATAAAACCACGCGTCTCTAAACTCAATTTTCAATCCTAAATAAGAGAAAATATTCTTGCTCTCACTTCTTTCCGAAGGCTACCCTAAATCCCACAATTTTTGTCATTAAGAGTCTAACTGCTTTAAATTTTATTCGAGCGGGGTTCCAACATCTCCTAAGACTTTCCATACCACCATATTACTCACCAAATAGTGGAAAACCACAACATTAGATACTCACAAGTCGTTATTAACATACAAAATTTGTTCAACCAACAATCCCGATGATAAGTTTGCATCCCAATCACAAATCATCATGAACTCTTATTACCATTATGCTCGTTTAGCCCTTGCCATCACCACAAAGTCAAACTTGTCAACGACATGACATCTCAACCCAGCTATACCAATCAAATTAAAAAGACTAACTCAATTTTATACGCACTTTCTTACTAAAATTCTTAATTACCTTCACACAAGTATACTCTTTGAGACTTCATTTACCTATAAGCTTGTCATTCTAGTGGTATCTATCCATTCTCCTGGACCTTGAGATGAAAACACTGGTCCTCATTTAGAACACTCAGGATACACTTCTCAACTCAACGCATTAATACCGTATCAATGATCCACCACTAAAATCTTCCTTATACACACTGCTTAACCCCAAACATCTGCAGTAACAACCTAGTTGGTTTCTCAAAATGTGAATGCAACATCAAATCTAATTATATGAGCATATGATACAATTGATAACTCCTTAGGTAGTTAGTATTCTCACTTGACAATCGACATATCCATTTCTATACACAACTAGTACCATACCGCGAAAGTCTATTAAATCCACCACTAGAACACATCATACTTACCGAGAAGATCGTGCCTAAATATCCTGCACATTTCTACCTATTAAATAGATGCAACACATTATCGAATTCGTCCCCTTTTTAGCCCAAATGATATACATTCTTTCATAAATCAGGTCGATAACAGAAATTAAACGCTCTATAACTTCAACAAAGTAAGCATTGATATCGTTGTAGTAGTCGTATCATGACCCCCTTAAATATACACTCAATCTATGAAATCGTAGTAGAGATTCTAACCTTGGTTTATACAACATCATTCTCATCATACCCTATACAACTTTATTAACTGTAATTTCCAAAGTCACATGGTTCATTATCTAGCCATCATTTTAAATTTCCAATTATCGAACCACTCTAGATATTTCCCATACCACCCAAGTACTACTTTTGACGTTAGGGTAACTAACCTGAAAAAATAACATGTTTATGAAGACCCTCAAACCATTTTTCAACCTCATCATTCGAATATCCTCAAAATATGTAACATCTCGCACCTAGAAACGACTATAAAGGGTTTAAAATAAGAAAATATTGATTTTTGGAAAGAAAAAGGAAATCTGGAAATTTTGTCTAAGTTAAGAAAGTGAGTTTTGGCCATTTTCAAATGGACATAACTCCTAGCTCATGAGGATTTAGGAGCATCTCTTGATATGGTTGGAAAGCCCTTGGAGGTATATTTCCAACGCAGCGAAGACTGCACGATTTTGACATCGTATGAGTGAGATATGCCTTTCGGAAGTTGGGCTGTTGGATTGAGGAAAGTCCCAATCCGGATTTAGGGAAGGGCAAAATAAACTTTTCCCTAATTAATTTCCTAATTCATTTTTAGGGATTTTTTGGGGTAAAAAAGCATGACTTAGTCAGTTTGGAGAATTGAGAAATACGCTTAGGGCTTGGAGAAAAGAGAAAAGAAGAAAGAAAAGGGAAAAAAGCCAAGATTTCGCCAAGAACGTCAAGCGTTTGAAGTGGAATTCGTCAGGGGTGATCCCTATTAAGCTATGTGAGATCTTTCGTGATGGGTTAGTTCACCCACACACCAACTTGTTTCAATTCAGCGATTTTTTGTTGTTTACATGTTAAAAAGTGAAGTTCTTGAAGGACATCGTTAAGTTCTTGATTGGTTGTGTTGTTGAAGTTTCTTGGTGATTTGGTTCATGTTTTCGGGCTATTTTCTGAGTTAGATTGGTTGTGTATTGAGGGTACAATTGATCCTAAGTGTTTGGGGAATGAACTAGGGAAGATTGAAGGGTTTAGAGATGAAAAATGGAGAAGAAAAATCGAGCACACCTGGGTAACGGGGTTGGGGTGCCGCGCCAGCTAGCGCCCCCCAAAGCAGCCTCTGAAGTTTTGGCCTTGGGGAGCCGCGCCAGCCAGCGTGTCCCACAGACTTCTCTGAAGTTTGGGGCCTGGCGCCCCACGCCTCTCAGAGCACCAAGGACGCCAATGCACCCCATTCTTCCCCATCCTTTCGTACTTGTCCCTTAGTAATGTACCTATGTTTTCTAGTTGATTCCAACACTCTAAGGTACATCTAAACACCATGAAATCATCCATAAACATGAGATCATGATCCTTGAATCCATAATCCAATTCAAGGAAAGTTAAGATCAAAGTTAAACAAGTTAAGAGTTAAAGTCTAGAAGTTAAGAAGCAAGTCAAAGTAAAGTTTCTTAAAGTTTTCAAGAGTCTTTATTAAACGTTTAAACTTCGTTTTAAGGCTCAAGTTTCAAGTAAAGTAAAGAGTAAAGAGTTGAGTTCATTTCTCAAAAGTTATTAGGGAACTAAGTATTCCCAAAGAAGTTAAAAATGTTTTCACATTTGAGAAAGAAAGGAACTATGATTTCCAAAATAGCCGTTGGGCTAGTTTTCAGTAAAGGGAACATCGATTCCAAGAGAGATTTTAAAGCTAAGTTTTGAGTAATTATATCAATTCAAAAGAAAAGAGTTTTGTTTTTACAAACATATGAGCTAAGTATATTTTGGGAGTAGTATTGAGCATCGATATGGGGATGCGAGTTCATATTAACTCAAGTCTCCATAAACCATGTAGCCATCATGGGTAGTAAAGGATCATACTTTTTAGATGACTCCTTAAGATGCTTTTAGCATAGACTAGTGGATCCACTAAGTTAAGCATTCTATATGACGGCAAAGTATAGGACAGTTCTGGCAGCGTGGGCAAGACGCTGTATCACCACTTAGGCTCATAGTGGTTGTTGTCGGTTAGAGAATCTCCCACAAAAGTTATATTACTTTTATATTTAAGTAAAGTTGAGTTTGTTATAGCTTTATCTTTAACTAACTAAGTTGTTTACACTGTTTTACAAGCTTTATATATATTGCATGTGTCTTATTGCTTTATATTGAGTTCAGTTGTTCATGAGTTAAACAGAGCCAAGGTAAGTGTTCCTTTGTACTCCTTTCAAGCTTAAGTTGTTGTTTTAGCTTTTCCAACTCGCATACTCGTACATTCAATGTACTGATGCCAGTTGTCCTGCATCTTATTATGATGTAGACACAGGTAACCAGTATCAACATCTAGCACGCCGTTGATCCAGTTGAGCACTCTAGAGTCAGTGGTGAGCCTCCTTGCATTCCGGAGGACGTCTGTTATTTCGCTTTCCTAGTTTTCCTTTATTAGGATGTTGTGGGGTCTGTCCCAACATCCATCTCAGTATTATAGAGTCTTCATAGTCAGTTAGTATTGAGTCTCTCATCTATGTATTTGTAGATACTTTGTTTTGAGACATAAGTTGCCATTTTGGCTAAGATGTTATCATTTAAACTATTGCGTTGAGTTTATTCTGTTGAGTTAACTCTTTCGCTGAGTTAAGTAAGACAGGCCAAGGGTCCGCTTGTGGGCCAGCGATGGTCTGCGAGTGCCGGCCACGTCCAGGGGGTAGGCTCAGGGCATGACAAACTTGGTATCAGAGCACAAAGTCCGAGAGTCCTAGGGAGTCTATGAAGCTGTTTCTGTAGAGTCCTATTTATCAGTGTGAAGCGCGCCACATCTATAATTAGGAGGCTGCAACATTTAGGAAATTCTTCACTTCCTTCATATCCATCTCGTGCGTTAGAGGTTATCTCTAAAAAGTTTCCCTCTAATTCGTGCTTGTGCGTGTTACAGATAACCATGCCTCCACGAAGAACAGCACGAGGTCATCCAGCTAGGAGAAATGTTTAACCACAAGAGCAAGGGGTACCTAAAGCACCAAATGTGCAACCTCAAGACGAGGTCACTAATACCGAATTCCGTGAGACTATCCGGATGCTGAGCCAAGCTGTGACTAACCAGGTTGGGCAACCAAGAGGACCAAGGCAAGATGAGGCTGACACTTCGAGGATTCACGAATTATTGATAATGAATCCTCCAAGTTTCACTGGTTCGGTCACTACTGAAGATTCGGAAAATTTTGTTGAGGAACTGTAAAAGGTTTTTGAGGTGATGCATGTTGTTGACGCATGAAGGGTTGAAATAGCTGCATATCAACTGAAGGATGTTACTATAACATGGTTCGATCAGTGAAAGGGGGTAGACCTGGGGATGCACCACCTGCTAGTTGGGCTTGTTTTGAAGAAGCCTTCTTGGGGCGTTTCTTTCCCCGAGAACTGAAGGAGGCTAAGGTATGAGAGTTTCTTACACTGAAACAAGATTCCTTGAGTGTGCATAAGTATGGGTTGAATTTCACCCAGCTGTCTCGTTATGCTCCTGAAATGGTTAAGGACATGAGGAGCAGAATGAGCTTGTTTATTGCTGGCTTGGGTCATCTGTCAAGCAAAGAGGGCAGGGCAGCGATGCTGATAGGTGACATGGACATATCAATGTTGATGGTTTATGTGCAGCAGGTTGAGGAAGAGAAGCTGAGAGATAGGGAAGAGTTTAGAAGTAAGAAAGCGAAGACATGGAATGAGTCCGGGCAGCAGAAAGGCAATGTGAATCGTTCGTCCTTTCAGCAGAAGCAAAAGGGGCCTGCTCCATCATCTGCTAGTGCACCTGCACCTCGAAACAAAGGCGAATATTATGGTCAGAATTTGCAGAACTTCAGATCTAAACCAGCGCAGTCCCAGGGTAGTGTGGCACAATGAGGTAGTTGGGCTCCTGCATGTGCTAAGTGTGGGAGAACCCACCAAGGTAAGTGTCCTGATGGCTTGACAGGTTGTTTTAAGTGTTGACAAGAGGGATTCTTCTTGAAAGAGTGTCCTAAGAATAAGCAAGGTAGTGGAAATCCAAGCAATAGAGCCCAATCTTCATCACTTGCTCCACCAGACAGAGCTGCACCTAGAGGAGCTACTTCTGGTACTGGCGGAGGAGCAAACCGCCTTTATGCAATCACTAGTCGCCAAGAGCAAGAGAACTCTCCAGATGATGTCACTAGTATGATCAAAGTCTTTACTTTCGATGTTTATGATTTGCTAGACGTAGGAGCAAGTTTATCTGTTGTGACCCCTTATGTTGCAAATAAGTTTGATGTTATCCCTGAGAAACTTTGTGAACCTTTCACTGTTTCTACACCTGTTGGAGAGTCTATTCTAGCTGAGCGAGTTTATCGTGATTGTGTCATTTCCATCAATCGCAAAGACACCATGGCTGACTTAATTGAACTAGACATGGTAGATTTTGATGTCATTCTAGCTATGGACTGGCTTCATGCCTGTCTGAAGTCCAATATCTACATAGAAACAAATTTGAAGGCTCAATGTGTTCCAATTATTGTTGGAGGGTCAAATTCGTATATAGAAAAACTTGTGGAAGACCCTGTATTCATTATCAAACATAAGTATGATAGTTGCTTTATTTGGATTGATGTAGAGCAATCAGTCTTGAACCGTAGAGTTGACACGAGGGTTGATGAAATGGTCAACGCAGGTAGTTTTTGTAGTTATTTTATATATAGATCAAAATATAATAATGACTCTAGCTAAAACTTTTCTTATATAGTTTTCTTAATAATACTTTTGGTTTTCAAATATATGTTCAACTAAATAAAACTATTCTTAAATTTATGTTGCATGCAGGGCTAGTGGATGAGGTGTGGTAGATTTTCATTCCAGATGCAAATTACACCAAAGGAATCCGACTGTCCATTGGTGTCCCTGAAATGGCCAAATATTTAAGGGAAGAAAAAAATATAGACGGAGATGATGAATCAAAGAAGATGATTCTTCAAGCTTCAATTTCAAGTATCAAGCGTAATACTCGTATATTAATTTGTAACCAACTTGACAAGATGCAACAATTAATAAATGAGAAAATGTGGCCGGTGCATCATATTATTGCTACTGACGTTTTCAAAGAAGATAGAAAAGAAGTTGTTGACGAAGCATGGAGGAATACTGTTTTGCAACCATGCCTAGATATTGTGAAAAGATTTCTCAAAAATGATGATTAAAATATTATTATTGAGTGTACATAAACTATCATTATCTCTATCTTGTGTTATTTTGTCTCTTGGTCACTTTAATTTTTGACCTATTTTGTACAGTTTGTATCGAACTACAGATATATATACTATTCTTGTCTTTAAAATGATTGTTATTTATAGAGTAGATATTTAAGCTTTATAAAAATATTTATTTTAAGGTCCGATCCAAGCGCCAAGTCCAATTCCAAGTCTTTGATATTTAATATATATTAATATAAATACCTACTTACACAATTACATGAGATCATTCTTAATGTCAAGGTAATAGAGTGAAAAAATAAATGACTAAGAATGTTTGGAAAGATTCTAACCTTGATGAATTTTAAAGAATAACATTCTTAACTCCAAATTTAAAATTGTTACATAGACAAAGAAGAGAAAATAATAAATTTGCAATCTATCGGTAAGGATCATTTAAGGAAATATATTCTACCTAATTCAATCACGATGATGGAAGCTTCATTCAATAAAACATTTATCTATTATTACATGCTGCACAAGTAAATATAAATAATTGTAATTAAAATAGTTATCGAGAATTGTTCCTTCCCTTCTAATTGAATTAGACTTAGCACTTATGACGTGTTGTTAAATAATGTATGAATTGACGCATTATCACTTGAATGTATTCCTTCAGAAATATTATTGAGTTCTTTTTACAATCCTTTTGAAATCCATATTTTCGTCAATCTTGTATGTGATCTCATAACAATGTGCATCTAGAATCTTCATTCTAAAATTATTTAAGCCTAATCACCCAAATTCAAGCTGACGTATCTTAGTTTTTTTCAAGAATTATTCTTATCCCAAAAGATATGATTTTTTTAAAAATCTGGTATATACCAATTCATAAGTTCATAATCAGATTTTTACTATAAATGCCCAGTTATATGCGATCTCTAAACAATGTACATTTGTTAACTTTATCCTAAATTATTTAATTGTCATTACCTAAAAATTCCAGTTGACATATCTATACATTTTTCAAAAGTCATTGATCTTATCCTAAAAGATATCAGTATTTCTGAGTATGGTATGATAATTAATAAGTCCACAAATATATTTATCTATAAATGCTCAATGCAATCTCTTTCATAACCACCATCAAGATAAATATATTATTTTACATAGTTTATTACATCTCAAGCAAGGTTTCTACTTATTAACTTTATATTTATAAAAAAATTTAATGTATGAGTGTATGCTTGAGTGGCTTTCATGAGATTATTTACTATTTTAAACTAATTATTATTATAATTTTATTTTATGTGTAGCTAAAATGAATACTTTCATCAACAACAACAACAAGTTCAACAAGAAGAAAGTGCTGTTCATAATGGGAGCAACAAGAATGGGAAAATCTCATCTCTCTGTTGACCTTGCCACCCATTTTCGAGGATAAATGATCAACTCGGATGAAATGCAAGTCTATAAGGGACTTGAAATCGTGACCAACAAGATCACACACGCTGAGAAACAAGGTGTACGACACTATTTGCTAGGTATACATATTCGAAAGAGACATTTTTTGTGATTAGTTTATTTTAATGTGAATATTAATTGACAATTATTTTGTTTAACAATTTTTTAGGTGAAATTGAGCCAGATTCAAACTTCACGGCAGAAGATTTCTGTCTGAAGTCCAATATCTACATAGAAACAATTTTGAAACAAGGTGTACGACACCATTTGCTGGGTATCGATATTTGAAAAAGACATTTTTTTGTGATTGCTTTATTTTAATGTGAATATTAATTGACAATTATTTTGTTTCACAATTTTTTAGATGAAATTGAGCCAGATTCAAACTTCACGGCCGAAGATTTCTGTCTGAAGTCCAAATATCTACATAGAAACAATTTTAAAGGCTCAATGTGTTCCAATTATTGTTGGAGGGTCAAATTCGTATATTGAAAAACTTATGGAAGACCCTGTATTCATGTTCAAACATAAGTATGTTGGTTGCTTTATTTAGATTGATGTAGAACAATCAGTCTTGAATCGTAGAGTTGACACGAGGGTTGATGAAATGGTCAATGCAGGTAGTTTTTGTAGTTATTTTATATATGGATCGAACTATAATAATGACTCTAGCTAAAACTTTTCCTATATAGTTTTCTTAATAATACTTTTGGTTTTCAAAAATATGTTCACCTAAATAAAAGTATTCTTAAATTTATGTTGCATGCAGGACTGGTGGATGAGGTGAGGCAAATTTTCATTCCAGATGCAGATTACACCAAAGGAATCCGACTGTCCATTGGTGTCCCTGAAATGGCCAAATATTTAAGGGAAGAAAATAATATAGACGGAGATGATGAATCAAAGAAGATGATTCTTCAAGCTTCAATTTCAATTATCAAGCGTAATACTCGTATATTAATTTGTAACCATTTTGACAAGATTCAATGATTAATAAATGAGAAAATGTGGTCGGTGCATCATATTATTGCTACTGACGTTTTCAAAGAAGATAGAAAAGAAGTTGTTGACAAAGCATGGAGGAATAATGTTTTGCAACCATGCCTAGATATTGTGGAAAGATTTCTCAAAAATGATGACCACAATATTAGTATTGAGTGTACATAAACCATTATTATCTCTATCTTGTGTTATTTTTTCTCTTGGTCACTTTAAATTTTGACCTATTTTGTACAGTTTGTATCGAACTACAGATATATATACTATTCTTGTCTGTAAAATCATTGTTATTTATAGAGTAAATATTTAAGCTTTATAAAAATATTTATCTGAAGGTCCGATCCAAGCGCCAAGTCCAATTCCAAGTCTTTGATATTTAATATATATTAATATAAATACCTACTTACACAATTACATGAGATCATTGACCAAGTCCAATTCCACGTCTTTGATATTTAATATATATTAATATAAATACGTACTTACACAATTACATGAGATCATTCGTAATGTCAAGGTTGTAGAGTGAAAAAATAAATGACTATAAATGTTTGGGAAGATTCTAACCTTAAAGAATTTTAAAGAATAACATTCTTAACTCCAAATTTAAAATTGTTACATAGACAAAGAAGAGAAAATAATAAATTTGCAATCTATCGGTAAGGATCATTTAAGGAAAGATATTCTACCTAATTCAATCACGATGATGGAAGCTTCATTCAATAAAACATTTATCTATTATTACATGCTGCACAAGTAAATATAAATAATTGTAATTGAAATAGTTATCGATAATTGTTCCTTCCCTTCTAATTGAATTAGACTTAGCACTTATGACGTGTTGTTAAATAGTGTATGAATTGACGCATTATCACTTGAATGTATTCCTTCAGAAATATTATTGAGTTCTTTTTACAATCCTTTTGAAATCCATATTTTCGTCAATCTTGTATGTGATCTCATAACAATGTGCATCTACAAACTTCATTGTAAAATTATTTAAGCCTAATCACCCAAATTCAAGCTGACGTATCTTTAGTTTTTTTTCAAGAATTAATCTTATCCCAAAAGATATGTATTTTTAAAATTTGGTATATACCAATTCATAAGTTC
>NW_006240116.1:0-1972 GCF_000226075.1 Solanum tuberosum
CTGTCACAAAAATTCCAATCATAATTTTCATAATTAAAAGATTCGAAGCCTTATTTAGGAGATATACCATTGTTAGGTTAATTAAGTTTAAAAATTCTAACAACCACCCTAATATCACAATTGTTATGATCTATATGAGATTTTTATAAAATTATATCTACTAGCTGCAAAAGAATATGTATGGTGCAAGAAAATCTTAAGAAGTTAAAAAATGTGCTTATAAAAAAGCTAATGATATTTTGTATGAGAGGAGAAGTGGGGGGCGGAGGGGGGGAGGGGATGACTTATGAAGAACTATAACATATATAAATAAATAAAACAACTTAGTATAAAAAGATTTCTGAGTGGATAGGTAATTGCTTGGATGGAGATCATTGAACATAATTTGTTTATTATATAAAAGAACTCAAAGGGGAAACCTACCCACCATCGCACATCCACATTTATTTTGAATTTAATTCACATTAAATGTTTCTTTTTCTGTTTTAGGGTGAGAGGAATTGACATATACAAGATAAGAAATCAAAAACTAATCTCAAGTAATTCTATGTACCCTACTATTTAAGATTATTTAAAACTTAATATTTTCCACCAAAAAGAAATCTTAAATAGTAAAACAGAGGTCCCCTAAGATTTTTTTTACAATTTCAATATCTTTTTATATCCATTGACTTTTCAATAATGTGAAAAGTGGGACTAATAGTTACAATCACCATTTTTTGTATGAAAGATATGTGTTCTCGGTATATGCATCATAACACTAGTACATAGTTAGGAGGATCGATTGATAAATGTACATATTTTTCTAGAGGTCAGTTCCCTATTACTTATTTAGGGTATCTTATCTCTCATGTAAAAAGGAGGAAGATTTATTATAATGATCTCATTTTAAAGGTGAAGGATAAGCTTCAAACTTTGAAAGGGAAGATGATATCTCATGGCGGTAAGGCTACATTAATTTGTAGTGTACTATAAAGTATTCCTATTCTTTAGCAATTCTCCCTTTCAAATGTGCAATAAAAGTGCTACACAAGATTTTTTCCAAATTCTTTTGGAACAACAAAGAAACTTGTAGAAATAAGCATTGGGTTGCATGACTGAATATTTGTCTACCTAAAAAGGGAGGCGATCTTGGTTTGAATACTTTTTTGATATTTCAAAAGCTATGCTTGAAAATTTATGGTGAAAGTTTAGAATTGAAAAATCTCGATGGACAAATTTTACGTTAACAGGTATTGCAAAAAGGAAAGATCTTTATTGGTCCATTGGAAAGGAGGTTCATATGTTTGGAAATACATGGTAGAGAGAACATAGAAATTCTTGAGAAGTACATTTGGTGGGAAATAAGAGGTGGTTCAACCAACATTTGGTATGAATATTGGACAAAGCTTGGTTCTTTCCATCAAGAAGATAACTATCATATTTTGTTTAAAATGGAAGAAATAAAGAATTTAATCAATGAAAAGAGATGGGAGATAGAGAGACTGCATCAAATATTCTTAGAAAGAATTGTCAATCATATTTTGGGGTATTTGATAAACTTTCTCACTACAGATCTTGCTAATAGACCATGGTTGGTGCTCAATAGCACATGGACATTTAAATTTAGTTCTGGAGGGGACTTATTGAGAGTTAAGAAGGAAGCAAACTAACAATATAATCATATTTGGGGGAATATCTGCCTTTCACATTTTGTTTCTTGATTAGGAGAATTTGGAGAAACGAAATTCCTCTAGCTACTATTGCTGCTAGATGTAACAATTATGTGGATCCTAATTGCTTGTGTTGTGCAGTGCCTGATATACCGTGAGTTTACGGTATTTCTAATACATTTCACTTACAAGTTGTGTGTATCTAGGGCTTTTTTATATTGGTTTTTATGTGTTTTAATCATATTTTGCAGGAAAGATGTTCATGCGCGGAAGTATGGAGACAGCTGAAAGAAATGCAGAAAAAGGGCATTCACGGAGGT
>NW_006240116.1:5617-16267 GCF_000226075.1 Solanum tuberosum
AGGGAAAGTCATGTGGATCGATGCAGAGACGTCTATATCCCATCTTTGTGAAAATACATGACATCTTTAGATGATTCCTTCTTTTGGTTCATTATTGTGCATTTGATTATGTATTCGGTTTCTGGAATCTTACTTGTTTCATTCTTTGCAGGATGAATTATATACAGGATTCAACGTTCGAGGGTGACGCTCTTAGGCCAGCAGATAGAGCCTCAACTTGGTGATGAAGATGATCTCAAGGTTGGGTGAGAGCTGCAGCACCAACTCAGGGTCGAGGTAGAAAGGCCACCCTGGATCCAATAGCCTAACATCAACTATCTCATATTCTTACCCAGCTACCACCTAGGCTAGCTATGCCACCAGATTCACAGATGGCTATCGCATAGTTATTGGCCATGCTAGTGGACATGTAGTAGGTTCCAGCTATGCCAACACCACAGGTTCAACTGGTAGTAACGACTCTATAGGTTATGGTTCCACCAACACCCATCACCTCAATTTGGTATCACACTTGAAGCTACGCCATTAGAGGTGCGGAAAATGCTTCAAGTGTTTTTGAGATCAACCTTCCTGAGATTTACTGGTGCTGGAGGGGAGGATGCATGTAAGTTTTCGATGACATGTGAAGAGAATTTGTATACCTTGGGATTAATGGAGTCGAGAGGAGAAAAATTTACTGATCTTGACGGACCAGTCAGGCAGTGGTGGCATTCGCTTATTGAGTGCAGACCAGTTGAGTCATCTCTTTGTCTTGGATGGAGTTTTTAGAGGCCTTTTTTCCGGGGTCATACCGAGGAACGTTAGGGATCAATTTTGTTATTAGTTTTCTAGGTTTGCTCAGGGATCCATGATCTTATAAGAGTACATGGCTAGGTTTGACAAGCTCTCCAAGCATCCTACCATGATTTTACCTACTGAGTAGGAGAAACTTTGTTGCTCCGCTTGTGGTTTGAAGTTGTAGCTGTGAATTGAGACTGAGTCTATAGCTTCCTTACACAGATCTTTCTTGGATGTTGTTGATAACACTTGTACTATAGAAGAGCTTTGTCGCGAGGCCCAAGAGGCAGTAACAAAAACACTCATAATAAGGGAAACTATAATATTCTAGGGATAAAGACTGAGTCTCCTACAAGAATGCTTGATTTTGATGTATTTTTGGGCAAGGACTAGTTATCCACTTACCATGTAGTCTTGGATTATTTTTCTAAGATCATTACCTTAGCCATGCCCGATATCTTTCCAGTGGTGTTGCAAGGTTCTTTTAGTCACACACTGATTGGGTTATTTATTATGTTTGGGCGCAAAGATTGGTATATCCTTATCCTGTTTAGCATACGGGATGTTAGTAAGGAAGTCCCTATTGTTGATTATATTCTTATTGTGCAAGAGTTCACATATGTCTTCCCTACCAATCTACCTAGTGTCCCCACTATTTGATATTGATTTTCTTATTGAAATTAAGCCATAAACTCGTTTATCTCTATTCCGCCGTCCCATACGACCCACACAAAGATAAACAAGCTTAGTTTAACTTCATGATCTCTTAGGGTAAGGGATTAATTCATCATTTTTCCATGGGGTTCCCTAGTTCTATTCGTGAAGATGAAGGATGGACTTAGTTTATGTGTATCAATTACAAGTAGCTAAACAAGGTGATGGTGAAGAATAGATACCTATGGCTCATATCGATGATTTGTTTGATCAACTTTAGGGTAACCTGGTGTTCTCTAAGATTGATTTGAGATTTGGTTATCATCAGTTAAGGATAAGGGAGGCAGACATCCATAAGACAACTTTTAGGGCTCGTTATCGTCATTATGAGTTCCTAGTGATGTCTTTTAGGTTGACCAATGTCCTAATAAAATTCATGCATTTGATGACGAGTGTATTCAAGCTATATAAAGACTCCTTGATCATTATTTTTAGTGATGTCATTCTTGTATACTTTTGGACTAGGGAAAAGCACAAGAAAAAATTGAGGATTGTGCTCCAGACTTTGAGAGATTATCGACTTTATGCGAAGTTCTTAATGTGTGAGATTGGAATTGATTCAGTAGGTTTCTTGGGGAATGTGGTGTCCAAGGATAGCATTATGATTAATCTAGTTAAGATTGAGACTATACATGATTGGTCTAGGACCACTTCTATTACTGAGGTTTAGATTTTTGTCGAATTAGCTGATTACTATAGACAGTTTATAGAGAGCTTATCATCGATTTAAGAATCACTGACTAGGTTGACTCATCTTGATGTTATTTTTGGGTGGTCAAATTAGTGTGAGTTGAGATTTCAGAAGCTCAATGAGTTGGTTACTACTGCTTTTATTCTGACTATTCAGTTAAGGGTGATGGCTTCAAAGTGTATTGCAATACATCCAACACTGTTATAGGTTGTATGTTGATGTAGCACATTCATGTGATTGCTTATGCATCGAGACAACTTAAAGTGCACGAATGCAACTACCCCACTAATAATTTGGAGTTGACGGTGGTAGTTTTTTTGTTTAAGATTTGGAGGCATAACCTTTATGGAGATCGATGCGAGATCGAATACTCATTAGAGGAGTTTGTAGTATATTATGAGTACATTGACCTCAATTCGAGGCACCATAGGTAGATTGAGCTCCTAAAGACCTGTGAACTCTCTATTTTATACCATTCATTCTAGGTGAATGTGGTAGTGAATACCTTGAGTCAAAAAGGGTAAATATCAGAGCAATCTTTCGATTTAGACGTTTATTTTTTAGCCAACAAGACGATTTACCATGACATTTCATATTCTAGGCGGGTTCTAGTCTGTGTAGGGATTTAATTGTCTTTAATGGATTGGATTCGTGGTTGGAAGTTTGAGGATGCGTTGCTAGCTATTCAAGATTGGGTTTTATGAGGTGACATCAGGCAAAGAAATATGGATGTGTGTGGTGTTTTGAGGTTTGATGGTCGTATATGTGTTCCTTGAGTTGGAGACTTGATATAGTTGATTCTTTATAAGACCCATGATTCAAGATACTTTATTCATCCGAGTACAACAAACATGTATCATTATTTGAGGTAACACTTCTGGTGGAGTTGTATGATGATAGATATAGCGGATTATGTGTCTAATTGCTTGTATTTCCAGCAGGTGAAGGTTGAGCATTTGAGGCCTGTTGGTAAGTTCTGGAGATTACCCATTCTAGAGTAGAAGTGGGAGCATTTAACTATGGCCTTTGTACGTCTAGAGATGTTGATAGAATTTGTTCATTGTGGATTGATTAACCAAATGATCATACTTCCTTTTCATGCATTTTTCTTTTTGTGCCAAGAGGTTGACTTGTGTCTATATTTGAGAGGTAGTTTTTGTTTATGGGGTGCATGTGTTTATTATTTTGATGGGGGTTTTCGGTTTACTACTAGATTATGGAGGACCTTTCGGGAGGAGTTGGGTACCCGAGTTGACTTTAGCACAACCATTCACCCACAGACTGATGATCAGTCATAGTGTACTATTTAGTTTTGCAAAGATATGTTGCGGGAATGTTTATTGGACTTTGAGGGTTTATAAGACAAGTTCTTATCCTTAACGGGTTTGGTATAACAATAACTACTACTTGAGTATTCTGATGGCCTCATTTGAGTCCTTGTATGGTAGACGTTGTCACACTCCAATTAGTTGGTTTGAGGCTTCGGAGCCTAGGCTACCTGGTAGTAATTTGCTTCAGAAGGGTTTGAATAGAGTTAGGGTGATTTAGGTTAGGATGAGGCCATCATGGATCAGACATAAGAGTTATGCTAGCCATAGGCACTGGCGTCTGAGATTTGGAGTAAGTTATCGGGTATTCCTTCGAGTATTACCTATGAAGGGCATGATGAGATTTGTGAGGTGGGGCAAGATTAGCCCTTGGTATATATGGCAATTTGAGATTCTCTGGACTACTTGTGATGTTTTTTATGAGTTAGCCTTACCTTTTGCATTTCTAGCTATTCATTCAATTTTTCATGTTTTGATACATCACCAGTATATTTTTGATAAGTCTCATGTGGTATGACATGACTCAGTTCAATTGAATGACCATTTGACCTTTGTGGAGGACCAATTGCTATTTTTGAGATGTGAGGCAAAGGAGTTTGACAGACATTCCTACTTTTAAAGTTTGGTACGGGGACCGTTCTGTCAAGAAGTCTACCTCGGAGATCAAGCACAAGATGTGAGTTCAGTTTTCGCACATGTTTAAGCCATCAAGTTCTTCTTGACTCTTTACTTTTGAGGACAAAAATTCTTTTAGTAGTGGATGTTGTAATGATCCTTTAGGTCATTTCCTCTTTATTTTACTATTTTCTACATTTAGAGCTTTCTTGTAGCAAATTGAAGTAATTTATAATCTGCTGGGACTGATAGTTTGGTCACCTGGTTGTTCATTTGATTTTTGTGCATTTTTTCATGTTTTGTAGCTTTTGAAACTTGCATGGTTGACTTTAGTCAAAACATCAAGTAAACGGCCTTATAATTCATTTTTCATGAGGCTATTAGCTCCGGAACATTGATTTTGGTCTAGAAGGACCTTTGGCATTGGCTCATTCATCATACTTGTGAACCAGTGAGTTTCTTCCTTTTTCTCCTTTTTAGCAAGTTTCTTCTTTTTTCTCCTTTTTAGCTTTAATAGTGATGTGTTGTTCTTGTGATTGCATGATTTTTCTTAGGTTGTTGTAAAGCTCGGTTTGTGTCTAATTTTGAGGAATAGACTTCTTGAGCTGAATGAGACAAATTGAAAGAGTCAATTTCAAGATTCTCGAAGTGGGTCTCACAATGTTGCTTTTGACTTATTTTTAATCCCCTCTTCAATTATTGGGATTTGGATTACAAAACGTCTATTTTGACATTGTTGTCATTTATTTGATAGTGTGGCAGCAATCAGAGGTTGTTTGGATGTGTAAAAGTCTAGTTTAGTTGATTTTCGAGCACAAATGATCAGCTTTGAGGTAGGCTACAACTTACCTATCTTAGATTGAGCTTCTATTTGTAAATTCGTGTTGTTTAGCTTGTGTTCGAAGGGTTTCCTAGTATGTATCATGTTTAGTGGATATCATTCATGCCTCAGCCTTCTTTTCGGGTAGTTTTTGGGAAATTGAGCATGCCTACCTTGTTGCGTTGTTGTATCATGCCTTGTTGTAGCTATTTGTCTGGTTGTATTATTTTGATGGCTTGTTCTTGGCCTTTTCATAAGTGTAGGATAGTGAGTGCCTTTTACTTGGGATTTGGAGTCGTTATGTCTTAGAAATTCTCTGACGTCACTTGGGAGGACTTAGTTTCCTGTAGATTGATATATCAAACTTTGGTTTGATAGTATGTATCCTAACCAACTCAGCTCTTGTAACCGTTCATCCATACCTTCCTTTATGTTTCGACCATGGTGTTCTTTTGTGATTTCAGACTTTGTTGTTATATTAGATCGGGTCTTAGGTTATGAGCTATAGTGGTCCCTGGTAACTCTAAAGGTGGTTTTGCTCTATGGTGTTCCCGCATGAAGAGAGGCATGCAATTTTGAGACATTTGGAGTCTTTTAATTGTTGTTCGAGCTCCTAACATGGTAGTTCATTTGGGTTCATTGGGGGTTCCTTCACCGCAGTTTGAGTCTGGGTCAGCCATTTCGTTCTCAAATACTTTTTGACTTGGCTAGTATTATCTTTAGCTCTTTTGTGTACTCATCGGGCTTATGGGTTCCACATGGGTTATTTACCTTCAAACTACACATAAGTGTACCTTCTGGGCTTATGAGGGTTAGTGAGGTTATACATAGCTTCTTTACTTTACCGCTTCACCCCTTATAGACTCGTGAGCTATATAGTTAGACTTTTAGTTATCGTTTCGTTTATATGACCCTAGTCACCATTTATTTCCTCGCATTTCATATTGTATTTACTTTCCAAGCTCAATCGGCATATGTTACCTACTTAGTACCTACTGTTTTGGTACTCATACACTCTGAACCTGTTTCTTAATGCAGATCTAAGAGTTATCCAACATCGTTGATTCAAGCATTTGTGGAGATCTTTTGGATATTGAAGGTAAGTTGATGGCGTCCTGGTTTGACTTATCTCCATATTAATTTAGTTTTGACTAGTCATTTGTATTTGAGACAGGGTTGTACTTTTTGGTCTACTTTTGAGATTCGTACTTTTGTAATAGCTTTATACTTCCATCCATGGGGTCATAAGATTGGATTATATACTCTTGTGTGTATATATTGATGTCATTTCTTATTTTTGCTTTGCTTTCCTTTATGTTGTTAATAATTTCTCGTTGGTTGTTGATTCTACCCAATATGCTTGTTACTTCTTGTTTCGAGATATAGATTGACTTACTAGTGGTGGGTAATGGTGAGTGTCATCATAACTCAAATTTCTCTGGTTATGACATACAATTTATTGTTATTAGCGATTTGCAGCTTTGTTGATAAAAGTGTAAACAATAGAAAAGGTTCAAATTTTCTATCATCTAATTTATTGTTTTTAGGAATAAAAAATGTGTTATTGTCTAGATAGAAGCACGGATCTATAATTTCATATAGCTTTCATACAATCTCAACAAATTCTCATCGACAACAATTCAGGTAAGCTGATCTGATACAACAATAGAGGTATTGGAGTTATATTTATCGTATTAGCAAGATAATGAGTTATTAGGCTCATGGCAGGTGTAGATCTAGGTTTCCTCACATAACCCCTAACAAAAACAGAATAATTAACCTTTTAAATATTTAAACTTAGATTGTGGTTTTAATCTGTCTTGTGAGATTCGACCTACTAAAGAATAGATCCAAGAAAGGAAAACTAGTTGGTTATGATAAAATTACCTGAGAGAGTTAATTTGACATGATGAACAAACATCAATTACTTTTCAACAAGAGTATAAGGAAAGCTTTATTGATTTGGTATGATAGCTTTATCATGGAAGATTTAAACTCTCATACATCTCCTATAGTTTATCGATGCTTTGACTGCCGGAGTTTTCACTAGAAGCATCCAGTATCTCGCTAACATACATTTTAGGTTTTTGTTTCTTGTTTTGTTTTGCTAATTGATTTTCTTGTGCTTTAGTTTTTATTTTATTGCTCAGTTTTTGTTGGGCTTTAGATTTTGGGCCGGTTCTTTGTATAGTTGTTTGCTTTGCTAATAAATATTTTTTACCCATGGATCTTTTAATTTAAAAAAAGGTGCAACTTGACCACATCGCATAAAAAGTTGTTACAAACTTTAATGAAGTAGTAGCATATGCTACGACAACTAAATTTTTTAGGGATGTAGATTTATAAAAGAAAAACTGTAAGTTCTTTTTGACAACCAATTTAGACACTCCATATTCTAATTAATTTTTTGGGCCTTTTCAATTTCAAGCAATGTTTTAATAATTGTTTTACAAAATTTAATATATTTTTAAAATCATTGCAAGGAAAGATTCATATAATTTCTACTTTTATAAACATTTGAAAAATTATTTTATTGTATAACAACAAATTTCAAAAAGGGAATAAGTTGCATAAATTTTGTCTACTGGTTCGAGTCTATGAGACCAGTCTACAGTTGTAGAACTTTCTATGGGTCGTAGACCAATGTCACGCACCAAGCTACCCCCGAGACGCGGACACGAAACCTAGGATCACAAGTGATCCCAAGCTAACCCTACTGGCATGATCATGAGCATACTAAAGATAATAAACTGATGCAGAAACTAAATCATAAATAACATGAAAGGATGGGGAATACCCATATACTATAAATGAGATAAATGAAAACTGATGAGTTTAATACAAAGAAGATACTAACTCAATACTAAGCTGAATCTAACTATGTCTGAAATAAGCCTCTAAACTGACTAGAAGTGATGGGACATGCCCCAGCAAAGTCTAGAAAATCTGAAACTAAAAGACTGAAAGCGATAAAGATAAACATGTCAGTAGTCCTTGAAGAATGAGGACTCACCACTGATGCTGCTGAACTGAAGATCGGGAATCGATCTAAGCGTGATCTGGATGCTGAGAACCTGAACCTACATCACGAGAAGATGTAGCGCACGTATGCGTCAGTACTTGAAAGGTACTGAGCATGAATGATAGAGTAAAGATGAAATAACATATAACAGAACAAATCAATAAAGCAATGAAATAATCTGAACATGATATAGATAATGAAAATACTGAATACTGAGCTAACTGATGCAATGACCAAATTTATAACATGCTGAGAGTAAATACTCACTGTACTGAAATATGGTCAATGCAATAGAGTCTGACTGAACTGTGGGAGCTACTAATAATCGACATAAAACCACATGAGCTAAATGTGGAGTCCGATGTATATGCCCCATCGAGAGGACCCAATATACCCGACCAAAGGTATAGAGGCATCACTGGTGTGATCACTAAACTGATGTTTCCCACAGAGGGGACTTACACCTAAGTGGCTCGTAGTTCCAGTACTATATGGGTACGCTGAAACCCTAGTCCAACTTGGTATTATGCTACTCCCAATGAATTAAGTAGTTAACTGGTTATGACTGAATTTCTGTAAATACTGGATAGCTCGAACTGAACATGCAAACTGAGAATGCAACAATTAATCTAATAATGATGCATTCATAAACTGAGGCATGTATAACTGAATACTGAAATATCTGACCTAGCATGTGTAATTCAAGAACTAAAGAAATACATAGCTAGGGTTCTGAAATTCATGCGAGAAACTGAGCAATAACATGATAATCTGATTTGGAACATATTAATAACTAATTCATGATGATCTGCTAAAATTCTAGAAACCCTAGGTCTGTTCATAATCATGGAATCAAGAATCTGACTGAATTCTAGGGATCTAGGATAGAGCATAGCTGAAAGAACATATAACTGAACAAAGCAATAAAGCAATGAAATAATCTGAACATGATATAGATACTGAAAAAACTGAATACTGAGCTAACTGATGCAATGACCAAATTTATAACATGCTGAGACTGAATACTGACTGTACTGAAATATGGTCAATGCAATAGAGTCTGACTGAACTGTGGGAGCTACTAATAACCGACATAAAACCACATGAGCTAAATGTGGAGTCCGATGTATACGCCCCATCGAGAGGACCAATATACCCTGCCAGAGGTATAGAGGCACGCTGGCGTGATCACTAAACTGATGTTGCCCACAGAGGGGACTTACACCTACGTGGCTCGTAGTTCTGGGACTATATGGGTACGCTGAAACCCTAGTCCAACTCGGTATTATGCTACTCCCAATGAATTAAGTAGTTAACTGGTTATGACTGAATTTCTGTAAATACTGGATAGCTCGAACTGAACATGCAAACTGAGAATGCAACAATTAATCTGATAATGATGCATTCATAAACTGAGGCATGTATAACTGAATACTGAAATATCTGACCTAGCATGTGTAATTCATGAACTAATGAAATACATAGCTAGGGTTCTGAAATTTATGTAAGAAACTGAGCAATAACATGATAATCTGATTTGGAGCATTTAAATAACTAATTCATGATGATCTGTTGTAATTCTAGAAACCCTAGGTTTGTTCGTAATTATGGAATCAAGAATCTGATTGAATTATAGGGACCTAATGGGCGAAAGGAACCCACTAGTGTAAATCTCACATACCTGGTGACGAATTCCACGGAGATATCTTTCGATTTCGGGGCTGGAACTGATGGAACCTTATTGCGTTCTTGAACTAGGGTTCTTTACCTTTTTCTCCTCCCTTGATTCTAATTTTCTAAGATTTTGATTAATGAATTGACTTGGATAAGTTCTAGTTATGTTTCTAGGCTTAAACTGATTAAAACCTCATGATTTAGGGTTTAAACGACATATCTTAGGGGTTAAACGAATAGAAAAAGACCAAAAGACCCTTGACTTAATTGCTGTCGAAGTGACTGACGGACGGGACTGACGGGCCGTAGGTCAATCGACAGTCCGTCGATTGGAGTCGTCGGCGTTGTCTCCCCGACAGGGATTCACTAAAATGATTATTAATTTTTACTCGGAGGTCGGAATTTAGCAAACTCGATGGCGTTGGAAAGAGGATTCAATTACTATTTTACCATAGGTCATGAGACGCACAATTCCTTTGTTGCTAAGAGTTATGAACATCTGAAGTTGATCCATTAATAATTTTCAGCTAACTGGCTGTTGACCCTAACATACGGTCAGACCAACGGACCGTGGATCGAACGACGGTCTGTGCTGGTCAACCGTCAATTGGGACAGAAGCTGGGCTTTAGGGGAATTGATCCACGGACACGAACCACGGTCCGTGACCTGACCTTTCTGAAATGACTTCCAGAAATGAGAGGTAAACCGAGGACCTCTATCTGAGATAATAGACAAAGGAACCCTATGCAACCTCACAATCTCATTAATGTAAAGCTTGGCGTAATCCTCCGCCGAATCTGTAGTCCTGTGATGAAGTCCATGTTGATCACTTCCCACTTCCAAGTAGGAATGTCAATCTCTTGAGTCATACCTCCTGGTTTCTGATGTTCTACCTTGACTTGCTGGCAATTTGGGCACTTAGCCACAAAATCTACTATATCTCTTTTCATACCATTCCACCAATAGACTTCCCACAGATCGCGGTACATCTTAATTAGTGGCGCCTGG
>NW_006240116.1:16462-18205 GCF_000226075.1 Solanum tuberosum
CTTTTCCTTAACTTTCACTACCAAAGAAGATTCTGATCTATTCTGGACTATCATACCACCATCTGATGTGTTAGTAAGACTAACTCCTAAGAGAGCAAGACGATGAACATCTTTTTCTACTTCCTTCCTTTTTTCGTCAATATGTGCTACACCACCCTCTAAATTCACCACTTTCTGGCCTTCAGGTAAGTGGTAATCAACATATAGGTACTGAGCTACTAACCTTCTATTCTAAGACTAGCTCGTTCGGAAATTGGAACTGAACAACCCGAATTCTACAATCAACTGAGGCATGATAGAACTTAAACCAATCCATGCCTAGAATGACATCGGAGTCTACCATTTCTAACTCTACAAGATCTGCTGAGGTGACTTTCTAAGAGACTATGACAGGGCAATTTCTGTATACCCGTCTAGCTATAACTAGGTCACCAACTGTGGTAGACACTAAGAAGGGTTCTGAAGGAGTTTCTATACTTACTCCTAAGATTACTGCTATAAAGAGAGTTACAAAGGTAAGAGTAGCCCTTGGATCTAACACTACAAAATATCTAAAGAAGGACTCGAAACGTACCAGTGATCACATCAAGAGAATCTTCCTGGTCCTGGGGAGCCTGAAGAGCATAGAGCCTGTTTTGGCGGTGTCCGCCACTTGTACCAGAAGAGTTACCCTGCTGAGTTGGGTGACCTTTCGGTACTGTTGGAGCTGTAGACTGAGCCCTAGTATTGTTACCTTCTTTCCCCTTCCTGGCAGATGGGCAATTCTTCACCTTATGACCAGACTGGCCACACCCAAAACATCCTTACTTGCCTGCAAGACACTCGTCTGGATGGTTCTTACCACACTTTGGACAAGTTGGGTAGGTCCTATTTCCTGAAACACTTCCCTGAGACTTAGAGCTTGGTGCCCTACTATTCTAATCTTGTCGAAATTGTGAGTAATTTCCACCACCCAATTTCTGCTGAGAGTACTCATAGTTCCATGTTCTAGCTTTCTTGGTTACCTTAGCAATTTCCCTAAGCTTATCTCCCTCAACCTGCTGATTGTTCTGATTATTCATACTCTGAGCCAATAGTTGGATCGCATTCTGAAACTCTTCATTCTTAACCTCATGGTCTAGGACTAGAGGAATTGCGTTAGCATTCCTGGCATTAGCTCTACGGGGAGGCATGATCTTAAGCGTATAAGGATGGATAAGAAAGGAGATCATACCAATGCACGATAAGAATAACAAAGAAAGTGAAGTTTTCCAAAAACACTTCATAGCCTCCTTCTCATTATATGTGGTGCACTTCACACCCTTAAAAAAGACTCTACTTAGTACGGCTTTTCAGACATCCTACGACACTTAAACCTAATTCGGTATTATGCTACTCCAAATGAATTAAGCGGTTAACTGGTTATGACTGAATTTCTCTAAATACTGGATAGCTCGAAACTGAACATACAGACTGAGAATGCAACAATTAATCTGATATTGATGCATTCATAAACTGATGCAGGTATAACTGAATGTATTATGACTGAAATACTGAATAGCTCAAAATCCTGACATGTAGATACTTATACTTGAAAACTCATTTTTAGATAACAATTCAACATCATATTATACTCTAATCATTCATGACTTCGGAAGTCATACGATATAAACATTGATGGTATATCTAGATACCATACTATTCATACATTGATGACCTACTCAATTGTCATACTAATCATGTTTTAGAAGCTCTTTCTCAAAA
>NW_006240117.1:0-1976 GCF_000226075.1 Solanum tuberosum
CTATCAAAGATTTATCTTTGAGAGATTGTTCAGTTGCATGGGTCCTAGTCTCCATTTTTTCAGATAGAGGGACGCAAATTACCAATAACTTTTAAAGGACCTTGCAGACTGATTAGTTGTATACGAGGCTTGATTATTAGTAAAGCTTTTCCCTCTCAGACCGATGGGAAGTCTAAGCAGACTATTCAGTTGTTGGAGGACATATTTCGTATGTGTATGATAGACTTTGGTGGTCATTAGGATCAATTATTATCCTTGTAACTGGGTCATTAATAATACCCTCATTATCACAAATGTTGATGATCAATAAAAAAAGCAACGCCAAAATCATACATGAATCTCAATTGAAAGACTGCTTTAATGTGTTGCGATACGATCTCCCTGGAGTAATTTTTTTCTCTTTCTATTCCAACACATGTAAATTATACTATCTAATTTAGCTTCAGGCAGGGTAACTATGTAGCAGATAGTGACGAATTTAGAGCCAAAAAATAGGGCACCGGTACTCGTGGTCTCTTCGTAAAATTATATATATATATATATATTCTAAATTTTGTATAATATTATATTTTGACACCCGTACTACAATAAGTCTAAATGGTCCACATGGTTAAATGTTGAGTTTTTGACCTTGAGGATTAAGGATCAATTCCCATTTCAACACATTTTACTTGGTGCATCCATGTTCGATAAATCCTAGATTTGCCTCTGGTAGCAGATATACTAGCTAAGCAAGGATCCAGGCTGACAACCTATGACAAGGCCATCGTTTTGCAATCTCCATCGGAATATATCAAAGACCAGCTTCCTAAAGACAAGAACGGAGATATTATTACTAGCCCGTCTAGGGAGTATGTTCTAGCTAACTCTTTGTAATTCCATAGTATGTATATATATATATATATTATCCTTTTAACAAAAAAAAAATACATGTAAATTATACTATCCCTTTTGATATGAAAGTAATAAAATTAATAAACCATCATTAAAGTCATAATTTGAAGTTCACTAATTTGAATAATAATAAATTAGGTTATTACACTATGTTGGCAACAAACGAGTTACACCATTCTGTATTTGTATTTCTCTTATGATTATCATAAAACAAGTCTAATATCCTACGATTTTTCTTTAAAAAGTTAGTAACGATTTACTTGCCATGGTAGCTAAAGCATACACATTTTTTTGATGTTTTAAAAAAAATATCTAACATGAAAAATGAATAACGATAAAATAATGTTCAATTGAAATAATAAATTCGTATATTCCTTAAATTCACTGAAACTTACGTTCTTGAGTGGTTGTAGTCACTTGTAGCATCTCACCCCAAATATGCAACATCATAGAACTTACCACTAGAATATGCAATGATCTTTGCAATATAACAACTAAAACGGTGAGAGGCTAAATTCGTGAATTAGTATATTAACATATAAGCATAAGATGTAAAATAGATAAGTTGTAGAGCATCATATAGGCAATATGCCATACAATCTTAACTTAATACAAAAGATTAACAAAATAAAAGAGAGAGAATATTCTTAAAAGAACCTTTCTTGTTAGCTATTGAATTTTTTGCACTAGTGTAAGCGTCTAAAGTTTCAATCCTGAAATACAGCAAACAGGAAAGGAAAATAGCAAGCAAACAACAATATTTGTATTTGAATTTATGCGAAGGTTACAATCTTTATAAAATCTTTAGGAAAAGATATGTAATCCCCTGATTATTTTCTTCAATGATGTTCTTGATTTGATGGAATACTTGCGGCTCAAATTTTGGAGCGAAGACTTCTTTGTACCTGCGGCTCAACACTTGGAGCGAAGACTTCTTTCTATGCGGAAGACTTGCAGATCACCACTGAAGAGCAAGGATTCTCTATGTATTTCTATGTGTATTCTTCTTTTTCTTCCTCCTTCCTTTTGGTCTTATGAGGACCTCTTTATATAAGCTTGAGCTAGGGTTTTGGGGTATTTTT
>NW_006240117.1:3625-18192 GCF_000226075.1 Solanum tuberosum
AAAAATGAGGGGTAATCCATAATTGACGAGGAATAACTTGGTGCATCTTTGTTTGTAGTTGTGATTCTGACGACGAATCATACTTGGTGTAATATTTTAGCGATTGTGGCTTTGGTGGAGATGTACCACACTTAGTGCGTCTTCTTTTGTAACTGAGGATTTGACGACGAACTACACTTGGTGCATTTTATTTTGCATTTGCGATCACACATGATGCATCTACTTTTGTAGTTTCAACTTTGATGACGAACCACACTTGGTGCCTCCTCTTTTGCAATTACGGCTTTAGCGACGAACCACACTTAGTACATCTTCTTTTACAATTGTGACTTTGATGACGAATCATACGTGGATCATCTTCTTTTAGAGTTGTGGCTTTGATGACGAACCGCACATGAAATATCTTTTTTTGTTTGCAGTTGCGGCTTCGACGATGATGTCTCTTCTTTTGTAGTTTCAACATTGATGATGAACCACACTTGGTGCCTCTTATTTTGCAATTGCGGCTTTAGCGATGAACCACACTTAGTATGTCTTTTTCTACAATTGCAGCGTGAAATATCTTCTTTTAGATTTGTGGCTTTGATGAAGAACCACACATGAAATATCTTTTTTTTTCCAGTTGCGGCTTTGACGACGAACCACACTTGATGTATTTTCTTTTGCAGTTGCGACTTTGACGACGAACCACACTTGACTCTTCAATTTCGGTTGTAAGTTTCGAAGTTGGACAACTCTTGATCTCCATTTGAAGTCATACTCAGTTCCATATCATGAGCACGCGTTGCTAGTTCTTCAAACGTTTTAGGCCTTATGCCTTGCAATATGTAACGAAGATCTCAATGCATACCTTGGATGCATATTTCGATCCCAGAAGTTTCACAAAGGCGATCTTCGCAGTGAAGGCTCAAGCTCCTCCAGTGATTTATGAAGTCAATGACTTGTTCATCCTTTCTTTGAAGGACGTGTGCAATCTCTATCATGCTCACAACATGCCTTGTGTTATAAAAATGCTTAAGGAATTGTTGCTCCATTTGCTCCCAGCTATTGATGGAACTAGACTCAAGATCTATGTACCATTCGAAAGCAATTCCCGTGAGAGATCTAACAAACTTCTTAACAAGATAAGTACCATATGTTTCAACATTATTGCAAGTTTCGACGAAGTATGCTACATATTATTTTGGATTTCCATTGCCGTTGAATTGCTGCAACTTAGGAGGTTGATAGCCAACATGTATTTTTAGGTTATCAATTCTCTGAGAATACGGCTTTGCATATGTGAGAGGAGACTTTGACGTGCACTCAGATTTATCTTTGATGAAGTCATACTCAGTTCCATATCATGAGCACGCGTTGCTAGTTCTTCAAACGTTTTAGGCCTTATGTCTTGCAATATGTAACGAAGATCCCAATGCATACCTTGGATGAATATTTCGATCCCAGAAGTTTCACTAAGGCGATCTTCGCAGTTAAGGCTCAAGCTCCTCCAGTGATTTATGAAGTCAATGACTTGTTCATCCTTTCTTTGAAGGACGTGTGCAATCTCTATCATGCTCACAACATGCCTTGTGTTATAAAAATGCTTAAGGAATTGTTGCTGCATTTGCTCCCAGCTATCGATGGAACTAGACTCAAGATCTATGTACCATTCGAAAGCAATTCCCATGAGAGATCTAACAAACTGCTTAACAAGATAAGCACCATATGTTTCAACATTATTGCAAGTTTCGACGAAGTATGCTACATATTATTTTGGATTTCCATTGCCGTTGAATTGCTGCAACTTAGGAGGTTGATAGCCAACATGTATTTTTAGGTTATCAATTATCTGAGAATACGGCTTTACATATGTGAGAGGAGACTTGGACGTGCACTCAGATTTATCTTTGATAGCCTCTTTTATGATGTCCTTCAATTTGTCAATAGGAATCAGACCTTCGGCAAGCACTTGAAACTCATTGATAATTGTTTCTTTTTTTGTGGAGGACTCTATTTTCTCCTGAGTTTCATGAAGCTTTGTACATAATTGAGTTGATTCTCTTTCCTCCATATTCTCCATCATGTTTGTCAACTTGGTAATTTGGACGTCTTGACCTTTGATGTACTTTGATAGGCCTTCAACTGCTTTCGTCAAATTTGCAAGTTTTTCTTCTATAGTGGAAGTTTCGATCACCATCACTTGCATCACCATTGTAGATGATGGAGAATAACGTCGATTTTCCATGACATGAGATCCAGATATGTTATGCGGAGTAGATTCAACGCTTAAGTCGACTGAAGTGAATGATTTTTTAGATGTGGATAGGTTCAATTGGACAAGAACCCTCTCAACCATTTCGGCAATGTCTTCTTTTGCGGCTTTTGCAGGCGACTTTACACCTTTTGGAGATGAACCAAAGATAATAGCAGATTCAGACGGCACTCAGGAGGCTTGTTGTCGTAGCAATTTAGTTTGGTTCCTTGTGACAGGTCTCATGCTTCCCGCAGTAATATCAATGATGTTTTCCTCAACAATGCAGAATTTGGATCCAACAGTTTTTGTGGATGCAGATGCAAATCCAGATGCGGATACAGATGCAGATCCAGATTTAGATGCAGATCCAGATTTAGATGCAGATGCAGATTTTGAGTTGATCTTCTTGAAAGTCATCTTGGCGTTTTTGAACTTTGATTTTCTTGAAGAGAAGAGATGAGAGGTAAAGATTAGTCCCACTGGGCATGCCAATTTGTAAAGTGTCTAAAGTTTCAATCCTGAAATACAGCAAATAGGAAAGGAAACTAGCAAGCAAACAATAATATTTGTGTTTGAATTTGAATTTATGCGAAGGTTACAATCTTTATAAATATTTAAGAAAAGATATGTAATCCCTTGATTATTTTCTTCAATGATGTTCTTGATTTGATGGAATACTTGCGGCTTAACTTTTGGAGCGAAGACTTCTTTGTACCTGCGGCTCAACACTTAGAGCGAAGACTTCTTTCTATGCGGAAGACTTGCAGATCACCACTGAAGAGCAAGGATTCTCTTTGTATTTCTATGTGTCTTCTTCTTTTCTTCCTCCTTCCTCTTGGTCTTATGAGGACCTCTTTATATAAGCTTGAGCTAGGGTTTTGGGGTAATTTTGTCCAAGTAATTTTGGTCCTTGGGCTTGAAGGAGTTGGGCTTGTCTTGTCAACTTAATGGACCGACCCAAATATAATTTGGACTTTATTTAAGTCATATATTTTGACTTAAATATTAATCCGACTTTATTAACCAGTAATTTGACTTGGTCAATATATCATGAATTTATGGATTAATCCAAAATTTAATATGGATTTATCAATAAAATTTCACTGTCTACAACTAGTAATTTTATTTTTTGTATTTTAAAAATTAAATAGGAGTGTAACTTATCAAAGTTATTCTTTTTCAACACATGCAACATATTAAACCATAACTTAGATAAGACACAACTATTACAAGTATGGTAATTGAAAAGTGTTAAGAGTTTGAAAATCTATTTTACGAATAAGTAACTATGAGAGACCCAAAAATTCTTTCATTTTGAACGTTATTAAAATTAAATAGAGGTAAATTTAAAGCTAAGAACCTCAAGCGTAACTAAAATGTGGAAATGAGGGAAACTATGAAATTTGCAAAAGGACCTCCAATGGAAATCTGTCCACTAAAATTGTTGAATGAGAAGCTAAGTATTTGAGACACACAAGAGCTTCTAATGACTTTGGAATTTCACGCCCAAGATTGTTATAACACAAATTCAAAAATTTCAATGCCAATAGTTTGTCAAATGAACTTGGAATAAGCCCATCTAGTCTATTATGTGCCATAGAAAGATTAATCAATAATTATTTTTGACAGATCAATAAATTAATTAATAATTATTTTTTGACAGATCAATAAATTTTGCAGGGCTTTAAATTTCCAATCTCTAGGGGTATTTTCTCACTTAATAAATTGGATGAAATATTGAATTCTATGAGATCGTGAAGGCCTCCCAAACTTTCAGGTAATATTGATTTCATCACATTGGAACCTAGATAAAGATACCTCAAATTGGTAACGTTTTACAAAGCATGGTGGCGCGGAACCTGAAAAATGATTTCCTGACAAGTATAATGCACCAGGATTCTTCAAATTGCAAATATCATCTGGTATGGTTCCTTCTATCATGTTGCTTTGTAGGTAAAATTCTTAAAGGTTCAACATTCCTTGGATGGTATTTAAAATATGCCCCGTCAATTCATTGTAATGTAAATTCATACGTATCACTATAGTGAAATTATCGATTTCTTTTGGAATGACGCCCTTCAATTTACAATCTGGTGCTTCAAAAATAGAATCTTGGAACTTACATTCCTCCTGTGCATCACCAATTTGCCATCAATAATAAACAACTAATATGAGGAATCTGTAAACTACAACGCTGATAGTGGGATTAACTCAAAAAAAATCATTTTATGCTTCTTAATTCTCACTAACTCTCCAGCTCCGCCTATTTTAACGTCCTTAGAGGGAAGGAATGATCGACCAAAAGGAGAAATAGAAAGATTTTTCCCCTTTTAAGTACAATACTGCAAGATTTGAGAAGTACCATTGAATTAGTACACAAGAAATTTTTGCAATTACAGAGAGATCAACAATTGAGTCCAATGTAAGTAAATCCTTAGATTAAAAATCTAATTAGATGAACCGATGGTAATTCATGAACAATAACTTAATTAATAGAAAGATAAATAGCTATTAGAAGAATCCATTAAACAATTAACAGAAATTCTCAGACAAGTTATTAATCAATTTCATATCTTTTCTTACTTTATTTCCTTTGTGACTTGACTCGCAACTTTGACCATGAAAGTGGAGGATGGTGTTTACTTGAGCTACCCGCTACTATCAATTTTTAATCAATTCTCTTACAATATTGTCTCTACAAACGTAATCTAATACTTGCCTGATTTTATATACCGAATTTCAGTTTATCTGAATAACAAGTGTCTACTGTAATCAATGTTGGGTTTTATTTGTCCTGACTTTTTTTATCATAAATAAGTTTTCCTTTTAGGAAAAAGTTTAATATTTTGACTAGTCATTTTCTTGTAGGAAAGGTTTTAACACTCTATAAATATAGGCTTCTTCCTTCTAATTTAATCAACATTCACAATGTAGTCCTAGGGTTTTGAGAGTTTTGGTTATGGGGGAGAATTTGTGAACCTCCTTGTATTCCGAGTGAATTGGTTGATGTTATTTCTCTTTGTATTTTGTACTCTCATATTTATAGTGGATGTAGGTCGATTGACCGAACCACGTTCAATCTTTCTGTCTTTTGGTATATTTCTCGTTTGTCTTCTTACTAATGATCTTTCGAGGTTTGCTTTGCTAGCTTCTGCATGACACCTGCTTATTTCGATCCTAATAATCAAGCCTCAAACTTGATCAACTAAAATGATTCGAAAGAAAAAAAGAATACATCTGCTTAGGTGACAACATAAACACTATACATCAATATCAACAGATGGTCATTATCCTAAACTCTTAGACAATATAAACATGCAAGAAAATAAGTCATATAAGTCCAGCTTCAGTGTCAAACCCCATATTGATACTATAATATTAAGAAGTTCTGTTTCAACTTTGCTTCCCCTCCAATTAATATTTTTTTAAAATTCATAATTATCATTGTCACGACCCAGACCATCGTGAGTGACACCCACACTAACCCTCCGGTGGGAGAACCAAAACTACAGCCCAACTAATCAACTTAACCAAAGTAATACACATTTAAAGTTACAGAAGCAGGTTTAAATAACAACAAAAATGAAGTTCCTATAAACTCCAAAGGTTTAAATAATTAACTAACCAAACTAATGCAGAAATTCAACCCCTAGACCCTAAAAGTCAATGTACCAAAACTTTACTAATGACAAGTCTAAGAACAAGGGGTACAACCCTGAAACTAAACAACACCTTAAACAAAAGTTTGAATCCGAAAAAGTGGACTTAAACAAGGAAGATCCATGGCAGCCTGAAAGAACTGGCTCACCCTTGAATCCGGTCACGCTCATAGTCACCTAGTTTGTAACATACATTAGTCAGTACAACAATATAATCACATGCACATATCGAACATATACAATATCATCAACATATACGAATAATGAACAACTTCACGATTTTCACATATCACAGGTATAACAATTTAGATCAACATACCGTCTTCCAATATCAATCATCATTAGATATGAACGAACTCATCACAAGTAGATACACAACACAATTCAATGGTCCTCTCACGGAACCCAATGCAATGGTCCTCTCATGGAACCCAAACCCAAACAGTTAGCATGCCGGAATGTGGCAATTCGATCCCATATTTATGCCGGAACGTGGCAATTCGATCCAAGTTAGTTATGCCGGAACGTGGCAGCCGATCCCATATTTATGTCGGAACGTGGCAATCGATCCCAGTTAGTGTGTCGGATCGTGACACCCGCCCATTCAACAAACCACAATCACAATGTATATTCTCACAATCATACAACAAGAGGTGATTCATTGTACACAATTATTCAATTATCCTCATTTACAACAAGTGTGATCAATAATGCAACATTCACATACATACATGTATCATAATGAAGCAAGAACAAACATACATCACACAATCATAAAATCACAGTCGTGACCTACCTCGAATCCAAGCTTGAATCCCCTCAGGCACTTGAATCTTCCCTTTTCGGATTTATTCCTCTTGTTCTAGGTCTACAAACAACAATTTACATGCAAGGATCAACAATCAAAGGTCTAATTATCCGGATTATAACAAACCCAATAACCCTAGACCAAACCCAAGATCCTACTACACAATTTAGGGCTTTTTCCACAATAAATTCTAGATCAAAACCCTCCCCCGTGGATAATGACCCACTAGATTATGTTCTACGGATCGAACAACAGATTCAGAGACTTAAAACCTTACCATTAGCCTCAAGGATGGTGAAAAATGGTCAAGAAGTCGCCTAGGGTCGTCTTCTTAGCTCTAAAATCGAAAAGTGCCAAATAAGTTCGTTTAGGGGTTTATTAACGACTTTAAGTCGCGTTTAGCCTACCACGGTGGACCCATCCCGCTACAGCGGCCCCGCTCTAGCGGCTCCAATCTCGCTCTGGTGGCCTACACTGAGACAGAATGTTACCCGTTCACGCTAAGATCATTTTCAAGAGTTCTACTCGCCCAAATTTGATTCAGTAAAGTTGTACGGGTTCCTTAACGTCTTTGCTATCAACTCATGTGGTACAAATCATAATTAGATCTCTCATTAATTACCAGATTTCTCTACACCTTAATGACTCCAATTTCGTCTAAAATTTGGACTAGGTTGGGAAATTCCAAGTTACTACGAAAAAGTTTTCTGGCCCCAATTCTTTCTTCATTGACTTTTCCCTAACGACAGAATCAGGTCATTACAATAGGTACCAATTTACCCATCACTCGTCCCCGAGTGATCAACTAGGAAAGACTAGCTAAAATAAAGGTAGAGTAGTATCTGAGACGTCAATTTACTGGGAATACTTGTCTCGCATATCCTTAGCTCCCGGACATCGTGATCAAGACTTTCAATCGGTTCTTCTTCATACCGAAGGTCTTGTTTAACAATATTGAGTCTCACTTTATGATATAATCTCTATCCCCAAACCAACCTATTGAATACCTACACATCCTTTCTTACAATGCCTCAATGAAATCATCTCAACACTCGAGTGATAATTATTGTTGTATGTAAACTTAACTAACAACAAAAGCGATTCTCAATAACCCCCAAAGTTGATCGCAGACATGTCTGCAACATTTTATCAAGGACTTTGACACAACATCAGGACAAATCATTTCTCACATAACAATGGTAAAATTCTAAATCAATACTTGCTACAATTAGAAGTAAACCTGAACAAACAAACACACATTCATAACACCCAAACAATCACAGTTCTTAACAATATCTCTATCCCACAACATAAATTCCCATGAGCTTAAGTTATAACAATTTTGATCTTTAGAAATTAGATACTCATCGAGGGATATGTCCAAGCATACAACTCCTCCAACAACATTATCGGAATGCTAGATTTAGTAATTGTAGATTACCTTTTAAGAACAATAGAATTGGACCCAATGAACCCCACATTCAACCACACATAATACGATACATGACCTCGATGACAAGATAAAATATTAGATTGTCGGACAACCATAAATACGCAGGGTAGCTCTTTTATAAATTCTCATAAGCAAGGTGGTACATGTAGAACCACTAAAATACTTTAACAACTCCAAGACAGCACCAATTATGTCATTCGAAATAACCAAATTTTCTCAATCTTCCCACTCAACCAAGAGAGCGTCGCAGGATTGGTAAACCTGATCCACCACTAGAGATTCACCCACACAATGAAAAACACGTGTGACCATAGCTAGTTCATCACACTCACAACCATGTACAAAACGAAATAGATGGTCACATAAGAATTTATCGAATAACACGAAAGGTTTTCCTTTGAAGAGTCGATACCAGCCATTTGCATTCACTTGACTCAACATACTTTTCACATCCTTAGACTGAAGCCAACACTCTTAATACTAACAACCATCATAACCATTCCGACCATTGCCCTTACTTTAAACCAACAATTTTTAAATGAAAACCTTTCTAAGGTACTTTACAATCAATAGTAGTAAACTTACGACTCAACCCAGGTGTAAGGCCTTTCAAATGCTCAATACCGGATACAATTGATCATTTATCACCTTGCTATTTCATACCTTGACAAAATACATCACCACGAATGTAGATTTACAATGAAAACTCTGAATTGTAACTCAACTGTATAACACAATCCCCTTAACTATCAACATTAGCTTGTACTTTGACGATTTTTATGAATTCATGGATCTTCGCTTATCATGGATCATATCTCCATCGATTTCACAATATCCTTTGCTAAACTTCAATCGTACTCATTACTAAACTCAAAAAAAACAAAGCACTTATCATCACACTCGAGCTAATGTCTGTACACTCCTTTCTCAAGTCCTTTTTCAATAGTTTTTAGTCAATCTGACAGACTTGTGACCCTATTACCATAGCCACATCATCACGAAATAAATCACGTGTCTCTGAACCCAATTATCTACCCCTCTGAAGATATCCCTTCAACCTTTGCAATTAAATAAAATATTCTTGCTCTTGCTTCTCTCTAAAGGTTGTACTATTTCCCACTATTTTTCTTCATTATGACTCTACTTCTTTAATTTCTATTCGAATGGTGTCCCACCATCTCTTAAAACTTTCCATACAACCACATTACTCACCAAATTTTAGAAAACCACAACCTTTAGATACTCGCAAGTCGTAATTACTATACAAAAAATTGCTTAACCAACAATTTTATTATATAGTTGCATCCCGTCACAATCCATCACAAACTCTTATTATCATTACGCTCAGTCAGCCTTGACTATCACTTTGAAGCCAACATTTCATCAACATGACACCTCAAACTCAGGTAAACTCATCAAATTCAAAGGACTAACCCAATCTTGGTACGCACTTTCTTACTAAAATCTTCAATTTCCTTCACCCAAGTATACGCAATGGAACTCTCTTTATCCATAAGCTTGTCATACCGGTATTAATCCACTCCCTTATGGATTAAGATAAAATCATCATTCCTCATACTACCCTCCTTCTTCTTATCAAACAAGACAGAAGCACCCCACTTGGAAACACTAAGACGGATGAATCCTCTATCAAGACGCTCTTGGATTTGAGCCTTAAGCTCTCTCAACTCTAACACCCCAAGAATAGACTCAATAGAGGGGGATTTGACCTCAACATCCTGAATATGAGCCAATTACGTCAAAAAATCCTGCCCCACCAGTTTCCTACCCCGCACGAAATATATGACCTTAGTTGACTTAGGCTTGTACCCCCTTCCACTCTAACCTTCCTAACGGGGATCTCTAGTAGTACCGACTTAGTATTACGATTAAGCCCGGTATAATAGGGGGACAACCAAGTCATGCCTAAGATTATATCAAGTCAGTCATATCCATCATAACCAAATCAACCCAAATCTGAAAATCCATAACCACAATAGGACAACACGATATACATGGGTGACTATGACTGACTCTTCAATTGGGGTAGAAACATGGATGGGGGCATCAACTATAACACAAACCACATCAAATCCCAAGGCAATTGAACTGACACATACGAATAAGTAGAACCTGGATCAAACAAAACAATAGTTATTCGGGCACAGATAAGAGTAGCACTAGTGACCATTGTATCACACACCTCAAACTCGGTCTTGCCCGAAAAAGTATATAATTGAGCCGTTTCGTCTTGACGGGCAACCTCCTCTCTTGGCTTCACTACTCCCCTACCTACATTACCATTTCCCCGGCCTCGCCAATTTCCTCCTCATATGCCTAGGTTCTCCACAATTTAACACACTTTACAACTTATATTCGATTGTTGAACAATGAATTAGACCATGGGGGTTAGTTCGGGTACTATTCGGGGTCCATAATTATGACTAGAAAAACAGGGGAGACAGGGATGAGATTCTGTCTCACCCTGTCCCGCTCGGGCAGGAAGAATCCCGCACTGGCGGCCTCGCCTTGGCGGGAAGAATCCCGCCCCAACGGCCATAACGGAAACAGAACCCAAGCCAACAAATTTTCTGGGGTTTTTCTCTTTTCTAATTTTCCCAAAGGTTTCTAGCTCTACCAAACGAATTTAGGATAATTCTCTGAGCTAAGAGAAATCATGTTTATCCCAAGTAAATCCCACATTACACGAACCAACTCGTTCTTCTTAATTCAGCACCACAACCCACACATCCCCAGGATACACCCAGACACTCACACAATCCTTAGTCAAGATCTTCCTTTCACAACGAGTTTCACGATACTCAAGTATTTACAACTTGCATAACTTCAATGACCAGGCCAACATATTGTACATATCAAAGTTCAGACATACATTTATTGTGCACATAATTACCTCATCACATTCAAGCAATTACAACTTAGCATTCACAGTTAATTCAGACAACCAGAAGCACGCATTCAAAGTTTCCAAGATACAATTCACAGATAAGTCCAAAGTCTTAATTAATTATTTCACTCCATTGATGACCATTCCTGATCATCCGTGCATTCATACCACCCCTAGGGCCAGATACCAATTGGAACCTTCTCAGTTTCCAATTTGCTTTGCTTATGGCCCCTCAGTCGTGATCACGACGTCTAGTTCACTTCATTGAGATACCAATTGGACTCAACTCATACCACAAACGACAATATTAGCTAGCAAGCCCCACAAAACTGCTAATTCCAATCATAGAATTTGTCTGACCCAATTCTTAACCGCCTCAAACTTTAACCGATGGTAACCAGACCTTAAATCAATCTTAGAAAAAATCGATGCACCTTGTAATTGGTGAAAAAGGTCATATATACGAGGCACTGGATACTTGTTATGAAAGGTGACCCTATTCAATTGTCGGTAGTCTATACACATCCTCTTTTGCTAGCGATGGTGTTACCATTTTTGTTGCTCTAGTTTGAACCATAGAGCGAAGGAGAAAAGATACCAATTTGTATCACCCAGATACCAATTGGATTCAAGTCATAGCACGAAGGAGTAGAAACAAGTGAGTTTTTCCTAAAGTCTTATAGCCTCTCGAAGAAAAGTACGGACGTCATCATACCGTTCTACTAGACTCGTTTTGGTAAGATGAGATCAACGAACCTAGTCTCTGATACCAACTTTGTCACGACACAGACCGTCGTGAGTGGCACCCACACAAACCCTCCGGTGGGAGAACCAAAACTACAACCCAACTAATCAACTTAACCAAAGTAATACACATTTAAAGCTACGGAAGCAGGTTTAAATAACAACAAAAATGAAGTTCCTATAAACTCCAAAGGTTTAAACAATTAACTAACCAAACTAATGTAGAAATTCAAGCCCTAGAACCTGAAAGTCAATGTACCAAAACTCTACTAACGATAACTCTAAGAACAAGGGGTACAACCCCGAAACTAAACAACACACTAAACAAAAGTCGGAGTCCGAAAATAGTGGACTTAAACAAGGAAGATCCATGGTAGCCTGAAAGAACTGGCTCACCCTTGAATCCGGTCACGCTCATAGTCACCTAGCTGAGGTCTATCAATAGCCACCTGAAAATGCCCTGTACTCAACAAAGAAAGAGCATGTGCAATATCAAAACACAACCACCGTGTACTGGTAGGATTACACGGCTATCCCACTAAGTGTAACATACATTAGTCAATACAATAATATAATCACATACACATATCGAACATGTACAATATCATCAACAAATACGAACAATGAACAACTTCACGATTCTCACATATCACAGTTATATCAATTTAGAGAAACATACCGTCTTCCAATATCAATCATCATTAGATATGAACGAAATCATCACAAGTAGATACACAACACAATTCAATGGTCCTCTCACGGAACCCAATGCAATGGTCCTCTCATGGAACCCAAACCCAAACAGTTAGCATGCCGGAACGTGGCAATCCGATCCTATATTTATGCCGGAACGTGGCAATCCGATCCAAGTTAGTTATGCCCTAACGTGGCAGTCGATCCCATATTTATGTCGAAACGTGGCAACCGATCCCAGTTAGTGTGTCGGATCGTAACACCCGCTCATTCAACAAACCACAATCACAATCACAATGTATATTCTCACAATCATACAACAAGAGGTGATTCATGGCATACAATTATTCAATTATCCTCATTTACAACAAGTGTGATAAAAAAAATTCAACATGCGCATACATACATGTATCATAATGAAGCAAGAACAAACATACATCACACAATCATAGAATCACAACCATCACCTACCTCAAACAAAGCTTGAATCTCCTAAGAAACTTGATTCTTCCCTTTCCAGATTATTTTCGCTTGTTCTTGGTCTACAAACAATCAATATAATACAGGAATCAATAAACAATCACTAATTACCCGCCCAATAACCCTAGATCAAACCCAAGAGCCTACTACCCAATTTAGAGCTTTTTCCACCATAAATTCTAGATCAAAACCCTCCCCCATCAATAATGACCCACTAGATTACATTCTACCGATCGAAAAATGGATTTAGGGAGTTAAAACATTACCATTAGCCTCAAGAATGATGAAAAGGGGTCAAGAAGTCACCTGGGATCGTCTCCTTAGCTCTAAAAATCAAAAAGTGCCAAATAAGGTCGTTTAGGGGTTTATTAACGACTTTAATTCACGTCGGGCCCGCCACGGCGGACCCATCCCGCTACAGCGGCCTCGCTCTGGCAGTTCCAATCCCGCTCTGGCAGCCTACACGGAGACAAAATGTTACCCATTCACGCTAAGATCATTTTCGGTAGTTCTATTCTCCCAAATTTGATTCTGTAAAGTCGCACGGATTCCTTAACGTCTTAGCTATCTACTCATGTGGTCCAAATCATAATTAAATCTCTCATTAATTGCCATATTTTCCTACACCTTAATGACTCCGATTTCGTCAAAAGTTTGGACTAGGTTGAAAAATTCCAAGTTACTACGAAAAAGTTTTCTGGCCCCAATTCTTTCTTCATTGACTTTTCCCTAATGACGAAATCAGGTCGTTACAAACATCCTATTTCCTTTTTATTTAAGGAAGCTACAAATGATAATCAATAGACCAAAAATCAAGATTATTTTACTTTCCTACTATAAAAGTATGTCAAAAGTACCTATATAGAAAAAGTGATACTCCCGAGTACTCATAATCTAGATCAAAATTGAACAAAAATAATTAGGAGATATTGTCGATGCTCCCGAACGAAAATTGTATAGATAATATATAGTTGGATTTGTCGAACTTGAAGCATTGATCAAAGACAATCAAGAAAGATATGGAGACAATTTTGTTTTTGGATGTGTCTATTTTTGTTGTTGGAACAAAAGAGAACGAATTTGTTCTAGAAAGAAGATTTTTTTGTTACAGAGTGAAAGTATTCTTTTGCCTGGTCATTCCATATTAGGCTATTTTATATAGTAATAGTAAAAAGTAATAGATTTAAAAGGTAATATTACAAAATTATATTTTTGCCCTTGATCTTTCATTTTATGGCTCTTGAAGCATTGATTGAAGACAACCAAGAAAGAGATGGTGTCCATTTTCATTTTTGGATGTGTCTATTTTAGTTGTTTGAACCAAAAAGAACGGATTGTTTCTAGCAAGAAGATTTTTTTATTATTGAGTGAAATTACTCTTTTACTTGGTCATCCCATATTAGGCTTTTTTATATAGTTGTAGTAAAAAGTAATAGACTTAAAACTATTATTATGAAATTATGTGTTTGCCCTTGGTCGTTCATTTTATGGATCTTGATGCATTGATCGAAGACAACCAAGATAGAGATGGAGTCAATTCCGTTTCTGGAAGTGTCTATTTTTGTTGTTGGAATAAAAGAGAATGA
>NW_006240118.1:0-13216 GCF_000226075.1 Solanum tuberosum
GCATTGATATAAACAAAGGGCAAAATGGTGAAGTCTTATACTGATTTCTTAATCACCGTGTAAAGTTGGAAGTGCCCATCTAATATGGGACGGAGGGAGTATAGTTTATGTATTGTTATAAAATTAGTAAAGATTGTTATAATATATTTTGCTCATAAGTGAGCTAATATAGAAACTTATTTGTCATTTGTCTTTTTAATTTCAATTTTAAATAGCAAATAAATGTAGCGATAAGATTGAGGGTAGAAATGAAGCATATCTTTCTAAATTTAAGTAAAAATAAACAGAGTAGAAGTAACATTAGGGTTATCGATAGGACGATTCATTCGGTTATTTTTAAAAAAATTATATCATTCAATTTTTTGGCTCTTTTATAATGTATATAATTAAAATTTTAAAATCATCCCAATCCTAATTTATGTGACACAAGCAGTACAAAAATTAGTCTTTTTTTTGTTCTCTTGTAGATATTTTAAGTTATTATTTATTGTAAATTATAGTACTTTTTATTAAAGTTTTTAATAACATATGTTACTTTTTATGTTTGAGAGTTAAACCAACTTTTTTTTTATATGTGTTTTAATTTTATATGTGTTTTGTCCTTTTCCATTTTCAAAAACTAATACTCTCTCCATTTCATTTTATATGTCATTTATTTTTATAAATATATTGGTTATTCCCTCTTCTTATGTCATATATTATGAAATCTTTTTGTTGTCTTGTACATATTTTAAGTTATTATTTATTGTAAATTATAGTACTTTTTATTAAAGTTTTTAATAACATATGCTACTTTTTATGTTTGAGAGTTAAACCAACTTTTTTTTATATGTCTTTTAATTTTATATGTGTTTTGTCCTTTTCCATTTTGAAAAACCAATACTCTCTCCATTTTATTTTATATGTCATTTCTTTTTATAAATATATTGGTTATTCCCTCTTCTTATTGGAACACATGTTGACTTGGTGAATACTTATTCCCTCTTCTTATATAGTAAAGTAATACTTCACTTTCATCTTGATTAATTAATATTTTTCAAATAAGATTGGAGCAATTAATTAGGTCCTCATTAATTCTTCAGCAATATTATTGAAAAGAAACGTGCCCATCACTTAGAATTGTTTGTAGAATAGTGATAGTTGAAGTATACTAATATTATATCCATAGTTTATTTAGTACTACTAATTCTTTGTTGTGAACTGTCAACATCAAAGCATGTCAAAACGAGTGCACCAATAAAATTGGATTATGAGAATATTTTTGGAAAAGAGAAAACCAAGTCTCCATGAGTTCAGTTTGCTATAGGTTGTGAAAAAACATGTAGACATGTAGTGTTAATTAAATCGAGACCTACATTATTTTCGGGTTCGTATAAGCAAAAAAAAACAGATATTCTATCAATTTAAAAATAAGTGATGATTTAGCTTGTTTATTTTATTTCAAATAAGTACTGTTTTAGAGTTTCAGAAGGAATCAATTTTATTCATCCAAAATTATGCTTGTTTATATAATCAAGAACCATTAATTATATTTTTTTTATCAGGGGTAAGTTAGTAAAAATACTCCTGCTATTTTTTAGGAATGAGTAGTTTCTTGAGGAGTGTACGGTGTACCCAAACTAAAAACACCATTTATTTTTTAAATTGAGGGAGTAATTTACTTCATCTTAAGGGCAGGGGCGGAGCCAACATATATCTTAAGGGCAGGGGCGAAAAATATTACTATTTATACATGGTTAAAATTATTTTTTAGGTATGTATAATAGATGTCGAACCCCCTTCCACTAGTTCGTGTGTTTACTTCTCAGATTTTGAACCCCTTTATTAAAAATCCTAACTCCTCCACTACCTCTAATTAAAAAAAAAGGATCATATCAATCTCACCCTAACCCTAATTGGTATGTATAACATGAGCAAGTCAAAGGAGTATTAGGTAGGCAAAGTGCCTAACACCTTTCAAAGAAGTTGAATTTCTGCCTATAATATGCTCTACACATCATTCATCACATTAAATAATTAAAGTGAAAGAACAAAGCACATGAAATGCCAACTAGATTTAGTCTCTTATCTATTAGTTTGTGTCTTTGTTATTGTACTTTTGTAATAGTAGGACTCTAAGTTAGATGCTATTGAGTCCGGAACCAAAAGGGCAATAAATTTTTTTGAAAATTTCAAAAGGGCAACTAAATTATTTATCAAATCAAAACGACAACTAATTTTAACGACGTTTAAATCAGGGTTTTCGTCGCAAGACGCAGAAACCCATGCGGCTTACAAGGCTATGGCAGCTTTTAGCCTTGTTAGGCTATGACAACGTTTAGCCTTACAAGGCGCAGGTCCACCTGCGTTTTGCTTTTTTTTTTAAAAAAAATAAATAGTTTTCTAAATTGAGTAAAAATTTGCGAATCAAATTCCATTTTAGCATATGAATTTATACAAATTAGTAAATTTGAATCCTAATTAAAAACAAAACTTCAATGCTTTATGATTATGATTCCACCGATTTTTAGTTTTTAGTTTATGCTTTTTATATATATACTTTTTATTTTATTTTTATTTGTAATTTTAATATAGTATTTATTAAATTATTTTTATTCACTTTATCTTAATAATTTTTTACTACTAATTGAAGTATTTTAATTTATATTTTCGTTGAAACATATACAGCGTGAAATTTTTACAGTGTTGATTTAATTCAACACTGTAAAAAAAACACGCAAAACTACATTGTTGATTTGATTCAACACTGAAAGTTTCATGTGAAAATATAATGAAAGTAACAAGGCGCAAGGGGACCTGTATACTTGTGACTTTTTTTTATTTTTTGTTTTACTTTTTTTCTCACTTTTACAGTGTTGATTTAATTCAACACTGTAAAAAAATAACACGCGAAACTACAGTGTTGATTTGATTCAACACTGAAAGTTTCATGTGAAAATATAATGAAAGTAACAAGGCACAAATAACACGTGAAACTACAATGTTGATTTTAGTTTATGCTTTTTATATATATACTTTTAAATTATTTTTTAAAATTATTTTTATTTGTTTCGACTATTTAAAACATCGGTGGAATCATAATCATAAAGCATTGAAGTTTTTTTTTTTGAATTAGGATTCAAATTTACTAATTTGTATAAATTCATATGCTAAAATGGAATTCGATTCGCAAATTTTTACTCAATTTTGAAAATGATTTTTTTTTTTTTTTAAAAAAAAAACAGCCTGCAAAACGCAGGTGGGCCTGCGCCTTGTAAGGCTAAAAGTTGTCATAGCCTTACAATGCTAAAAGCTGTTAGGCGCATGGGTTTCTGCGCTTTGCAGAGGAAACCTTGATTTAAACGCCGTTAAAATTAGTTACCCTTTTGGTTTGATAAATAATTTAGTTGCCTTTTTGGAATTTTCGAAATTTTTTATTGCCCTCTTGATTACGAACCCATATATAGATATTCACTTGTGTACATCACATGATGATATAACGAAAAATGATTTTACATGGTGTCAGATCCCTAAGAGGTTAAAACAACCCAAAATTTTTTCAACGCATACAACTTTGACAACAATGAATTAAAGGTGACTCCTTTACTACACACAATTCTTTTGCTATTGCTTTTCCCTCTCCAAACCTTGCCCATCAACTGCCTGTGAAACTTGCATCCTCCAATTTATTGTTGTAGAAGACACAATTATTCCCTGGTCTTGATTATCATATTGAAGGTGATTCCAGATCAATAACTTCTTGATAATAATCAATCCAACATATGAAAGAAGCAACAGATCACAATGATGAAATTCTAGCTTACCAGGGTGCATATGGGCAAGCTACTATATCTAACCATAACCAGACATAGCCTATAGTGTGCAGACTCTGGTTCATTTCTTACAACAATCAAAGCACTCTCATATAAATGATGGAAATCAAAGAAGTAGTCCACTGTGTCTAGGAGTTCAAATAGAATCTGAGTATAGGATCCTTGCATCAATAGTAGCAAAATTGGCTTGCAGAAGACATAATTAAATGTGTGATATAACACTCTGAGGGATCGTTTGGTAGGAAGGATAAGGAATAACTAATTTCGAGATTAGTTTTAGAATGAATTTAGTTGGGATAAAATCACATCACTTATTTTGGAATTGTAATACTATTATTTTTATCTATGTTAAAATTAGTCTGATGCTAATTTCAAACAACTAATCCCAAAATAATTAATCTGCTCGGAACAACTTTTTCTTAACCAAACTTACGTACATTGGTTTGTATGATGAGACTGTGAATTAGAGTTTCTTATTTGGTGACAAATTATTGCATGGACTTGACGTGTTGCCACTTAAGAAGATAAGATTCGATTTGCTATCAATATTTCATCCATAACTACACCAAAATTCAAAAGAAGCAATCACCACTTTTTCAATATAATATATTGAGCTTTTTTTGGAGGTACAAAGTGAATAATACGTACGTAATCTCATTCTTATGCAATTCATTTTTAATGGTGATTTCATTGTATGTGCAAAATAAAAAAGAAAAGCAAAAATCAATAATGTAAGTGACATACAAGTGATACATATATGGGTCTTGTATCTCATGTATAAGTCATTTTATATTATGTGTAGAATTATACATATAGTAGAATACATATGACACACACTTCATAACATTGTGTATGTTTGGGCGTATGTCCTATATTTATCACCCTACATACAATTGTATATGATCAGTGTATACACCCACTAAATCTATATGCCCTCCGTTTATAGTTTGGCTCAAATATGTCTTTACTGTTAATACTTTTTGGTTCAAAAATGCCCTTAAACTATGCGAAAGGAACAAAAAAGCCCTCCATTTGTAGTTTGGTCAAAAAATGCCCTTACCGTCAATACTTTGGTCCAAAAATGCCCTTATTGCTATTTTATGGGTAAAAAATGCTCATTTTCCAAATAAATATATTATTATTTTCTTTTTAATACATTTTTTTTCTAATAATATTTTTTAAATTAACAAATGTTTATCTTACTTCAATTCAGAAAAAAAATAAAAAATGAAAAATATTTCTTATTTTATTATCATTATTTTTTATTGTTATATAAATATAAATTAATGATGGATCTACTATGATCTTATATATATGACATATAATATCTGTCGAAAGGGTACATGAGGTTATTCTATTTTAATTAATAAAATGAGACTAAGAAGAAAAAATATTTCCTACATTTTTATTTGTTAAAGTGATTTTAGAAGAAAGAAAACAAGAATAATGTTCTTTAATAATATTTTAATTAGGAAGAAGATATGTTTAAAAAGAAAAAAATAATATATTTATTCGGAAAAGGGCATTTTGACCCATTTTGTAACTATAAGGGCATTTTTGAACCAAAGTATTGACTGCAAGGACATTTTTGAACCAAAGTATTGACGGTAACAGAGGGCATTTTTGACCCTTTTCCCTTAAATATATATCCTTTAAATGTAGAATTTGATATATATATACAACATAATTTTTCGACGAAGGGTGTCCCACTGGACAGTACCCTGCGGTACATCTAGCTACACCCCTGGTTCCATCCCAAATAAATAACAACTTTCATTCCTACAAGAATCGTAATAACTAATTTCATCCCAAATAAATAACAACTTTCATTCTTGCAAGAGTCATAATGACAAATTTTATCCCAAAAAGTAAATTGCAACTTTCATTTTTGCAAGAATCGTAATGACTAATTTCATCCCAAATAAATAACAACTTTCATTCCTACAAGAATCGTAATAACTAATTTCATCCCAAATAAATAACAACTTTCATTCCTACAAGAATCGTAATAACTAATTTCATCCCAAATAAATATCCTGGAAAAATCGTAATGACTAATTTCATCCCAAATAAATAGCAACTTTCATTCTTGCAAGAGTCGTAATGACTAATTTCATCCCAAATAAATAGCAACTTTCATTCTTGCAAGAGTCGTAATGACTAATTTCATCCCAAATAAATAGCAACTTTCATTCTTGCAAGAGTCGTAATGACTAATTTCATCCCAAATAAATAGCAACTTTCATTCTTGCAAGAGTCGTAATGACTAATTTCATCCCAAATAAATAGCAACTTTCATTCTTGCAAGAGTCGTAATGACTAATTTCATCCCAAATAAATAGCAACTTTCATTCTTGCAAGAGTCGTAATGACTAATTTCATCCCAAATAAATAGCAACTTTCATTCTTGCAAGAGTCGTAATGACTAATTTCATCCCAAATAAATAGCAACTTTCATTCTTGCAAGAGTCGTAATGACTAATTTCATCCCAAATAAATAGCAACTTTCATTCTTGCAAGAGTCGTAATGACTAATTTCATCCCAAATAAATAGCAACTTTCATTCTTGCAAGAGTCGTAATGACTAATTCCATCCCAAATAAATAGCAACTTTCATTCCTATAAGAGGGGTAATGACTAATTCCATCTCAAATAATTAGCAACTTTCATTCTTGCAAACCCAAATAAATAGCAACTTTTATTCCTGCAAGAGTCATACACTCATAATGACTAATTACATCCCAAATAATACCTACTTAGATAATAATCACATGTCATAATTAAGAATAAAAAACTGAGATTTAATTACTTAAATTAAGGTCTAACCATGATTATAATAACAAATAATTTCTTTATTACTTTTAAAAATATCACTTTCATAATTCTAGATAAAAATTCTCATTCATAAATATATTTATAATTTCTCACTGTTCCTATTTACTACCAGCTCTTTTAAAAAAACAATTTTTTTTAATTTTTTTTGTTACGAAAATTCTTTGGAGAAAAAATAAATTAACATCATGCAGTTTCTTTTTAATTTAAAATTTGCAAATATTCTTTTAAATTTTCTTAACATTACTACATGACCCAAAAAAAAAGACAAAAGAAAATATTTTTTTACAAAAAAAGATGAGCTCGTTAATCAAATGGAAAATAGCTAATTTTCGAAGTAAATTAATGAGATTATTTTTTTTAGTTAGAATAGTGGGTTTGATAAAAAAATTTAGAAGTAAATAAAGAAATTATTGTTATTCTAATCATGGTTAGACCTTAATTTAGATAATTAAATTTCAATCATTGATTCTTAATTATAACATGTGGTTGTTATTTAAGTAGGTACTGAAAAATGGAGAGGATGAGTAATAGAGAGGAGCCTCATCCCGAATGGAAACACGTCAAGATTTATTTCAATCAAAATTAAAGTTCAAAACAAACTACTAGTATCTTTTAAAAATAAAAATACAAGATTTATGACAATCAGAAATAAAAATAAAATCACCAGTATCATTTAAAATAAAAATACACGCAGCGGAGGAAAATAGACAAAGATACACATCCTCCATAACAATGGTTTAAGAAAAAAAGGACTCGATCAAAATAAAGCACGATCGAATTCATACAAGATAGGCTATTTCTCAAATTAAGTTTTGGGAGTGTCCCCCTTTCCAATTACTCTCAGGTCTGTGGCGTCATGCGCTGAATTAATTTCCCATTTATATGGACCTCTACGGTAGAGGGCCTCCCGAAGGACTTGTTGCGGGCAACGAATGTACTCGCCGCGATAACCTTTGTGCTGAAGGGGGTCTACTCTGATCACAAGTCCGTATCGTCCTAGCAGAGCATAAATATAGGAAATTCTCTTTCAGATAGACGGGATTTCCCCCCTATTTTCTACTTGAACGATCACCTCCAGAAGATTCATCATGTTTATTACTAGGGTCTTGTGTCTAGAAAATATATACTGCTTGATGCACTTAGCTTCTACTAGTGTAGGATTCAGAAAAAGGTTGGATTTATTGTATGTAGTCTTAAGCTTACTGGAACGATCCATTGAGATAGAAGTACACTTTTTAAGCAATTTAGAAATTCAAGATCAAGATGTCGATAGGTTGGAGAGCCTAGTATTAACAACTCTACGGTGGTGCCGGTAGGGTGTTGAAGTCGTAGTTGTCTGTTTGAAGTTGCAGGACAAGGCCCCTTTTTTTTTTTGTTCATGAGAGGTTAATTGAATGAGTTTTGGTACAAGATAAACTTTTAATTGAAGCAACAATATATAAAATTAATAAAAATCTTTTTTGCCACACAACAACTTACTTGAAATAGCTTGAATATAATGAATTGAGACGAAATAGGCTGAACGGACCGGAGATGAATGGAACCACGATGTGTCCTTGTATAAGAAATGAAATAATATATATTTTCAGGGCACAGTATATATAAGGCAATCGTGAAAATTTAATTAAATATGAAGGATAATGAAGTCATATATATGACATCATTGGGATATTCCTCACATGAAATTTTACAATAAAATTATACAAATGTAATCAAAACAACTTTGCGTAATTCAGTCCCAATTACTGCCAACTGTATTTTATTTTGATGTTATACATCATATTCCGTTATTGGAGTAAATAACTTGGATCCGGCTCCTCTCTTCATTTTTCTCAAGTTTTTACTTAGATGTATGACACCTATGTTACTTAAATATTAAAGGTCTAGAATAGTTAGTTTTCTTAATAAAAAAAGTATACTAATTAACCATTATTAAAAAAGATATTTAAGATTCCCAACTTTAGTAAGAAAATATTCGTTTTCCAATTTTTTGAGAAAATATGGATTTACTTAAATTAAATAGCATTAAGCTTTTGATATAAAAAGAGTTCTTCTATAGTTTAACAACTTGAGTCACGATCAAAAATATATACATTTTTAAAAAATAAATAAATTATATCCATTTTTTTGGAAAAGTTTGTCTAACTTTTAGTTTTCTTAGATATTTTATGGCAAAGTAATTTTCAATACTTTTTATTTAATATTTGAATGCTAAAAATTCTATTTTATGATTTTACAATATTTTTCTTCGTAAAGTAGCTTATTTAAATATATATTTTAAATTGACAGAAATTTAGTCTATGAAGAAATATTTTTTTTTGGTGAATAGAAAAACTATAGATAACGAAAATGATTTGAACGGTGGTGCAATGAATTGTGAGATGGTTTTTTTATAACAATAATTAGATAGATTTAAATGGTAATATATATCATTTTAATCATGATTAAGGTATTTGATTACTTAAAAATATGCACCATTGAAATTTAAATAATACAAATGTCATACATCTAAGTAGAAACTTGAGGAAAATGGAGAGAAGAGAAATGGAGAGGAGCTGAATCCAAATAACATTACCTGAAGTTATCAAATGAAAATCATATTTTCTTAAGTGGAGACACGTCAAATAAAAGAGACAGTATACATTACACACCATTGAGATGTGTTTCTCAAACTAATGAGTTATAATTTAGGTATGAAACTGGCTCCCCCAATAATTTTAATATAAAACTCGAAAAAAATAAGATAATATGAATATCTTATGTCCAAACTTGGTTTTTCTGACATTCTTTGCAGTACCAAGTTTGAGAGGAGTATTGAGGAAAGAGTATAGATATACTGTGTCTATACACTGATATACATATGTATTATACATCTTTAAGTGTGTATTAATAGTGAACAGAAAATAGGTTGTTAGCTCAAACCCTCTACAAGTGGTATTGCGGAAATACCTTGATCTAGATTGTTGGGCATATGCTTCGACTTTCTGCCTTGTTTTATTTGTTAATGACTAATTCCATCCCAAATAAAATACAAAAGTTCCCCTTAATTAATGCCCCTACTAATAGATTATAGAAAAGATTATTTGTTAAAATTATATATATACATGCATACATACATATTCTAGTTTTTATACATACATACTTAAAATACGTCTGACATACACACAAGACGATATACAATGATATATACAATTGTATGTACGGTGATACTAATAGGACATACGCCCAAACATACACAATATGTATGACTTGTGTCATATTACTGGGAAAATTGCTTCAACCACCAAATCAATTTAATTAATAAAGAGTATGACATCAATAATAGAAACATTTCATTTTTCTATATTCATTTTTTACATTCATGTGGGTTTGGGCGGTTTGACACTCTCAAACCCAAAGCTAAACGAAATATTAATTCTTTGTTAGATTTTGTGATTAAGAATACCTTCCTCGTTAAGTAAATAGCTAGACCACCTATACCCCTTACTTTAACATGGGTGTCAGGTGTGCATTTGATTTTATACTATACGGTTTTGATTTTGAAAAAGTGTAATTCAATCCAAACCAAAATAAATTTGGTTTGATTTGATTCTTTTTGCTTCGATTATTCGGTTATCTCAATAATTTACTATCTAATATAAATCACAAGAAAAACGTACAACGTAATACTTAAAAGTATACCAATTATAGATGTAAACATAAAAGATAAACTAAATCATAATGAAAGATAATAACTAAAAAGGGACTAAAGTGTATATATAAAAAATAATATAATTCGGATTTTTCGATTATCAATTTTTATTTTTCTAAATTCGAAACCAAATAAAGCAAATTATTAATTCAAAATCAAATAAAAAAAATCAATCCAAATTAAAATTTGATTCGATTTACTACACTTAAAATTAAAATCCAAATTTAAAAACCAATACAGTGTGGACATTTTAATGAATTACATAAGAATTAGATTACGTACGTATTATTCACTTTGTGTACCTCAAATACGCTCAAATATAATATTGAAAAAGTTACTCCAATATTAGTAGCAAATAGAATCTTATCTTTTTAAGTGGCAACACGTCAAGTCCATGCCATAATTTGTCACCAAATAAGAAACAATGGACAGAGTGAACTTAGACGCAATTTTTACTCTAATTCATATAGTTTCATATAAATCAATTGGGAACAAGTTATCTTGGTCGGTTACCCTTGAATAAAAATAATATTATAATAATGAGATAACAAATCTTAAGATAATAAACTAATAAAAGTAAATTCAGATTTGTAAACATTTTGATTTATAGCGCACTTTATTATCTTTAAAAGGAAATGTACGTTGACTTAAATCCATATTACTAGGGAAGTTGCTGCCCAACCTGTCATTTTAATTAATAAAGAATATAACATCAATGATAATATTTCATTTTTCACATTCATGTGTGGATGGACGGTTTGACACTCTCAATGTCCAAGGAAAAAGATTTTTTATAGGTTAAGAAATGGGGAAGGAGGATAAAAAATACTCATATACTATTAAAAATGGAGCAAATATATCTTTTGTTAGATTTTGTTATTAAAAATAGGAATTTTTTTATTATAAAACAAATATGTGCTATATATTTACTATATATACAGTTATAACTTTAAAAAATTACATTGCACTACTCAAGATCAACACTGATGGAAGCTTCAACATAAGTAGTGCCGGCAAAATGAGCCTATATTTTGGTAACCCGTCCAGCCCGTCCATATTTTAATGGGTTGGGTGAGTGACTTTTTACATGGGTAAAATATGGGTTGATACCCATATTCAACCCATACACATATGGGTAAAATATGGGTACAATATGGATTAGCCAAATGGGTTAAGCTTCTAACTTTTATTTACTCAAAACTCATGATATCGCTAATAATATTGTAACTTTTCTTCCTTTTTATGTTCTTCTATAGAACTAATTACTTTTCTCTATAATTGAAAATGTGAAGTTTTTGGCCCTCCAAAAATATATATTTTAGATCTACATTTCTTTTGTTAATTATAATTATATTTTTTTATTTGTTTAATTTTATATTGGATATAAATAATAGCGTAATATAAGCAAATCATGTATTAGTATTGACATTGTTTAAAGTGCATTAAGCATGTTTTAGTCCTAAAATGCAAGTATTCATTTACTTTGAAATTAAAAAAATATTTTCCCCTTGTTATTACATAAATTTATTTATATTGAAAAGTTATAGGATTTTTTTTTGACTTTTATGATACAATAAAACTAAATGAAACATTTTTCATCTAAAAAAAAGACTAAAATATTTTCTCCATGTTGAATTTTTAAGTAGAGTACTATTTATTCATGAAAATATGGGTAAACTAGTATTTTACCCAACTCATTTCTTACCCAATCCATTTTTACCCATATCAAATATGGGTGGGTTGAATTATTACCCATTTTATGTTGACTCATTTTCAACCCGCCCAAATTTGACCCAACCCTCCCATTTGCCACGGCAAAACATAAGTAATGGAAAGGCTGGACTCGGTGGGGTTCTCAAAGATGAAGAGGGATAGTTGATCATGGATTTTTCAGTCATGATAGAGTGTTCCAGTCAAAATGAAATAGAGGCAAAAGCAACATGGTATGGTTGCAAATGGTGCATTCAGAATGGTTACACTAACCTCAACATCGAACTGGACTCTTTGCTTATCGTAGGACTGCTCACAGATGGAAAAGCTAGCAATTTCAAATTAAATAAAATTATCGAAGATACTTCTGCACTGCTTAGACAAGCCACAGTCAGGTTCACTCATTGCTACAGAGAAGCCAATCAACTTGTAGATTGGCTAGCAACAATGGCTATGAACTCTCAGGCTAGCAACACATATGTCTCGTACCAACAACTTCCTAAGGGTGAGAAGGGACCTTTCCTCATGGATAAGAGACAAATCCCAAATATTAGATCGAAATTTGACAGAGCAAACTTTTATGTTAGCTAGACAAATTGATTGACAGTAGGAAATTGGGCAATAAGTTTTTTACTAATAGCTCACGTTTTTGCAAGATAGTTTCTATTCTTTGTGTAGTAATCTAAACCTTTTATGGAATGAAATACAACACTCCCAGGAGAATTAGGGAATTTGATAATAATAATTTTTTTTTATCATGCTACAACTCTAGAATTGCCATCATGGTTAGAATTGGTTCAAGAATAAGAATATGAAATCATGAACGGAACTAGATTTATGAATGTATGCTAGACCATAAATTGGAGTGATTGAATTTGAGACTTTATGATGAATTATGATGAAACCCTAGAAAGAAGCCTTAGATAATGAACTAGGGCTAACTATGGTCGAATTAATGTTTACATGATATGGGCTGAGGAGTAGTTCATGGTGATGGTTGTGATTCTATGATTGTGTGATGTATGGTTGTTCTTGCTTCATTATGATACATGTATGTATATGAATGTTGCATTATTGATCACACTTGATGTAAATGAGATGGATGGACTATGATTGCCATGAATTCATGACTTAAATGTATGATCTTGAGGATATACTTGTGATTGTG
>NW_006240118.1:13387-18178 GCF_000226075.1 Solanum tuberosum
TATGCTAACTGTTTGGGTTTGGGTTCCATGAGAGAACCAATGATTTGCCATAATTATGTATATTGTTGAGCATGTGATGACCGATATTGTATATGTTCCATATATGCACGTGATTATATTGTTGTATTGGCTTATAATCGATTGTTCTGATGTTAAGCGAACTTGTTGGGTATAGTGGAAGGGTAAAGTGTTCAAGGGCGAGTAATGGATAGCAAGGGTGGTTCGAATGTTGTAATAGCTAGAAGTAGAGGTAGAGTATGTGATGAAATATGCTTAGGTGGATTTCACCTTTGAGGAAAGAGACAGGTCTAGTGGTAAGAAATCTTGATATATAATGTACTGTGAGACAATGGTTGGGAAATGTGACGAGGAAGTAAGGGTGAGACGTGAGCGGTTAGTTCAAAGGAAGCGTGGTGATTAATTGAGGATTTGTTAATGTGTTAGAAGCTTAGGCCGTGATCAAGTAACCGGTAAGTAAGTTGGTTGAGAAGGTGGTTAGTAGTCAGAGTACTAATGTAGTTTGGAGGTACTTCAAGAAAGGGGTGGAGGTGGAGAAGCGAGTGGTTTATTTCATAATCTTACTAGTTGGTTTCTTATGTTATGCGGTGGGGATCGGGTTGACCGATGATGCCTACCAGTACGTGTGCTTGTACTAATATTACTGTTGCTATGTCTTTTGACATAGTCTGAATGCAGGTTGGTGATATTTCATGAGGTGAAGACGAAGAAATTCTCCAGCAGCTTCTACTTTTCCTTCCGCATGGTGGGAGCTGTGTCTTTTAATTATCATGTCCAGTTGTACTCTTAGTAGCTCTTGTTGTCTTTTGTTTATCTTTTCCAGATGTACTCTTAGTAGCTCTTGTACCTGTTAGACTAGATCCTTGGGAGTTATTAAATTGTTTTACCGGTTTTAATCAAAAGAGTGTCTAAAGTTATTATTATAAAATCATATTTTTATACTTACCTTTGTTTCTTTAAGTACTCCGCATGTTTTAGCTATGAGTATATGATGGTTCTCCTACTTAGGTGTTAGAGTGGGTGCCTGCACGGCCCACCGGGTTGGGTCGTGACAATAACACTCCCAGGAGAACTGGGGAATTTGATAATAATAATAAAAAAATATGCTACAACTTTAAATTAAGAAAGTTAGTCATGGGGGTATCCTAAAAAAATGTTTTAAAGCAAACCTTTCACCTTTCTTAGCGATATATTATATCTTTTTTTTCTCCTTATAACGGAAGAATTTTATTTATATTTAAGGATCATTCATACAAAAATGAATTGATCTAAGTGAAACAATTCCATTCACATCTCTATCAAGAGCATTAGTAACAAAGGACAGAGATGCTTAAAAAATATAAAGCTTATTAGTACTTAGAGTTTGATTATGAGATTTTCTTTCATATTCTGCTAGGATATCCGCAAGTTTATTAACTTCCCTCGGGATAAAATTCAGAGTTGTTCCTTCCATCCGTTGGAGCAATGACCTGCAATCAATGTGAATATATGAGTAAGCAAAGTTATTATTATTCAGGGAACTTAGTAATACCTGCAAATCAGATTCCATCATTAGGTGCTTTATATTTCTTTCTTCCACAAGGGTTAGTCCATGTAATAAAGCTAGAAACTCCGCATGGTAGGCAATGCCTGCTTTTATTTTACAAGTAAATCCTACTATCCATTCTCCTAGATGGTTTCTTATTACACCTCCAGTGCCACTATTAGTCATATTTGTTTCAAAGAAGCCATCAATATTAGGCTTGAGGTATCCATCCGGTGGTTTATGCCATGCAACCGGTGTTATGTGCCTAGATGGTTTATGGTGTTGAGTATGTGCTAGGTGATAGAATTCCAATGAATGGAATGGATAATACTGGAGATACTGGTAGGATTTTGGCTTCTAAAAGTATTATTGTTCCTTGTTTTCCAAATTCCAAAGAATAATTGGAGCTAGAATGGCAGTAGGCACTCTAAGGTTGTTATGAATGGGGGATATGTTATGGAGTGACATAGTTGGTAGATACTATTGAAAGGTTCTTGGTAGTTTAAGGCTATGCCAAAAGTATGTCATATAATTTGGCGATAAGGCATTCTATGAAGAGGTGTTGGGTCGTTTCCTCCTCACGACATGTCCTACAGTTTTTTTGGTTTGTTATATTCCTATTAAAAAGGGAGGATGAGGTGGGAAGCTTGTCTAGGATGACCAACCACATAAATAAACTTAATCTTATTAGGCGTTATAAGCTTCCAAATCTAATTATGGGATGTGAAACTAGTATAAATGAAACAATGAAGCATAGAGAGTGAGCCTGAGTTGCGCATAACCAGAGGTGGTGGGTTGAGAAGGCACATGATTTCCTATTTGTTTTATTCTTCTTTCGACAGTGGCAGAAACTTAAACTGTAAGTGTCAGTTGAGTAACTAAGCAAAAAAAACATGCTTGGCCCAATTATCCATAGTCCTAATTTTGTTATGTTCTCTAGACTTTCAGTAGAATTTTCATTTTATCTCTTGGGACAAAGCATCTTTTATAAATGGACGGCATATATTAGATGCTGCCTTAATTGCAAAGTGGATTGTAGAATTGAATAAGTGGACTCTAGAGTGACTAAGCAAGATTTCGCCTAAAGTCATATGACCATGATGATTGGGAAGATGGCATTTGGCAGAAGAGGATAAATGGATAAATTTTTGCTCGACTATGTTGAGATTCCATTCTTATAAACAAAAATGCCAGAGGAGAGAAACTAGAGAGTTTTGGAAGGCAAAGAGATCCATAGTGCAAATGAAACTGATTTTGGTATTTCTCATTTACCTTTGGAGTACACCTATGATGTCCCCACTTGTATAAATGAGTGCACAAATAACATGTTTGAAAGAACTTATCTTTGAAAATTGTTGTACACATCTAGTATCTAGAAGTTCTTACTATTGTAATATTTATGAGAAGAAGCTGTTTTTCATCCTATTCATGTAATCTACTGAAACAAAATTTAAAAAAAGGTAAGGGAACATATGGACTGAACAGACTCGGGTAAGCTCATTCCTAATTTCATATTCTCTTTTCTCTTTATTGTTCAAACCAAACTCATATTGCACCCTTAGAGAAACATAAAGTTCAACTAGAGAAATCAATGAATAATCACTAATAAATATGTATATACCAATATATTATCAAAGAGCTATTAAAATGACTACTTGGCGATTTTGTGGCCAACTATCTTCATTATTCAACATACTTCCACTTGCAGGACTCAATACCTGACCAGGACTTTCCACCAACCATCTCCACAAAAAATTGACAGAAGCAACCCATCAACTTCTTGCTGGTTGCCATTGATCTATGGCCCACATGCAGATAGTTGTCTTAAACGACAAACACTTAAATCTTAAGTCTACAGGAACACCATTGTGTTCATACTGTAGGAATATGGGCAACAAAATAGGCCTGGAGTTCCAAAGTCAACTAACCTGATGTGCAATATCAGGCCGATAATCAGAAGGGTTACGACCATTCTTCTTCAGAAAGTTGGAGTGTTCATCCGAATTCAGAAGTTGGTAAGTCTATATCAACAAGAGGAAGAGATCATTACACATAATAACTTCCACTTTCTTACACACAGTAGAGGGAGGGTAAGCATTATATGCGATGCAAAAGATAATAATAAGATGAGCTAGTGGGATGTTGGATAACATCATATAATACTGATAAAGCTACAAGCTTCTTCTAAAGTAGACATTCAAAAGTTTTGTAACCAAAACCATTGTAACACCCCGCATTCGAATCAGGCCAAAAATGCAGATTTTGAGAAGTTACAGGTGCAACCCACGGTTGCCATCCACGGACCGTAGGTCAGACCATGGCCCGTGATGGTCGTCCGTGGTTCACCACTGCGATCCCTCCCCAGCCAAGCTCAGAAAAATAGGCTAAGTCTCGACTCACGGACAGACCCACGGTCCGTAGATCAGACAACGGTCTGTGGTCTATGTCCGTGGATCAAGACCTCCATTACACAGCCTCTGACACAAACTACGGTCGACCAACACAGACCGTCAATCGATCCACGGTCTGTAGGTCTGACCGTAGATGAGGGTCAGCAACCAGTTAGCTGAAAATTGTTGATGGGTCAACTTCAGATGGTCATAACTCTTAGTAAAAAATGAATTATGTGTCCCATCACCTATGGTTAGATATATAATTGAATTATCTTTCCAACGCCACCAATTTTGCTAAATGCCGACCTCCGAGTAAAATGTTATGCTCGTTTTAGTGAAGCCATGTCGGGCAGACTCGACCTACGGATCCAATCAACGGACCGTTGATTGAATCACGGCCCGTCAGTCCAATCCGTAGGTCACTCCGATAGAAGTTAATTCAGGGGTCTTTTAGTCTTTTCCTATTTCGTTTAACCCCTAAGATACGTCGTTTAGACCCTAAATCATGAGGTTTTAGTCAGTTTAAACCTAGAAACATAACTAGAACTTACCTTAGTCAAAATTATTGATCAAAACGTAGAAAATTAGAATCAAGAGAGGAGAAAAAAAGGTCAAGAACCCTAGTTCAAGAACGCAGCAAGGTTCCATCAGTTCCAGCCCCGAAATCGAAAGATTTCTCCGTGGAATTCATCACCAGGTATGTGGGATTTCACTAGTGGGTTCCTTTCGCCCATTAGATCCCTAGAATTCAGTCAGATTCTTGATTCCATGATTATGAACAGACCTAGGGTTTCTAAAATTTTAGCAGATCATCATGAATTAGTTATTAACATGTTCCAAATCAGATTATCATGT
>NW_006240119.1:0-1098 GCF_000226075.1 Solanum tuberosum
TAAGCCCCTGACCCCTCCAAGGGTCATTCAAATAATTTTAAAAAAAAACCCTAAACCCTAAGCCCTAAAAAAAAAAGAAAAAAAAAAAAAACCCCTTAACCCTTAACCATAAACCCTAAACCTTAAAGCTAACCCTAAACCTTAAACCCTAACCCCTAAACCTAAACCCTAAATCCTAAACCCTAAACCTTGACCGCTGAACCCTAATCTCTAAACCCTAAAAACCTACACCCAAGCCCCTAAAACCTAAAACCTAAACCATAAACCCTAAACCTTAAACCCTCAACTATAAACCCTAAACCCAAAACCCTAAACCCTAATCCATAAACACCTAAAACATAACCCTAAACCCTAAATCCTAAATCCTAAACCCAAAACCCAAAACCCTAAACCCTAAACCTTAAACCCTACAAACTCTAATCCCTCAACTGTAACCCTAAACCCTACACCCTAAAATATAGTTCCTAAACCCTAAACTTTAGCTCTAAACAATTAATCTGAAACCTGAAACCCAAACCCTAAACTCTAAACACAAAACCCTAAACCCTTAACGCTAAACCTAGACTCTAAACCCTAAATCATAAACCATTAACCCTAAACCAAAAACAAAAAACTCTAACCCAACACCATAAACCCTAAACCCTAAACCCTAACCCATAAATCCTAAACCGTAACCCTTAAACCATAAGCCATGAACCCTAAATCCTAGAGCCTAACCTTAAACCCTAAACTATAAACCCTAAACCGAAACCCTAAACCTTAAACTCTAATCCCTAAACCCTAAACCAATATACCCTAAACCCTAAATCCTAACCCGTAAACCCAACACCATAAAACCTAAACCCTAACCTGAAACCCTAAATCCTAAACCCATAAACCCTAAACCTTAAATCTTAAACATTAAACCATAAACCATAAACCCTTAAACCCTAAACCCTAAACCCATAAACCCAAACCCCTAAACCCTAAACCCTAAATTCTAAACTCTAAACCACAAGCCTTTAAACCTAAACCCAAAGTCCTAAAACCTAAGCCCTAAACCCTAAAACCTAAACCCTAAACCTAAGCCCTAAATCCTAAATTCTAAACCCTCAACCC
>NW_006240119.1:1395-2526 GCF_000226075.1 Solanum tuberosum
AATCCCTAAACCCTAAACCCTAATCCCTAAACCCTAAACACTAATCCCTAAACCCAAACCGTAAATCGTAAACTCTAAACCCTAATCCATAACCCTAAACCCTAAACCCTAAACCCTAAACTCTAAACCCCTTAACCATAAACCTTAAAGCTTAAACCATAAACACTAAACTCTAAATCCCAAACCCTAAATCCTAAACCCTAATCCTTAAACCCAAACCCTAAACCCTAAACCCTAAACCCTAATCTAAACCCTAATCCATAACTCTAAACCCTAAATCCTAAACTCTAAACTCTAAACTCTAATCCATAACCCTAAACCCTAAACCCTAAACCCTAACCCTTAACCCTAAACTCTAAACCCTAAACCCTAACCTATAATCCCTAAACCTAAAACCCAAAACACTAAACCTTAAACCCTAAACCTTAAACCCTAAAGACTCATAGCAAATTGAAGCAAGAATGTCTACCTCAAAACGCAAAACAATTGAGAAGAACTGGGAGAAGCTCGTAGATACGAAATAGGAGATAGACCAACGAACAAATAATGTTAAAAATCAGCAAAAAAGTGGTATAGATACTAGGAAAAAAAGATTTGAGGCCACAACTGAACTTTGGAAGTTGAAGGACAAAGAGGATTAACTCGAAGACAGATTGGAGAAATATGGGATTCCTAATAAAATGCTTCAATGCTCTTTATTCAATTATTTATTGATTTTTCAAGTTATTTACTATAATGTTCCGATTCTACTTAGTTTATAGATTTAGAGTTTTCATTTTTCCAGATTTATTATTAGGAGTTCATGTTATTTTGATAAAAAAAAATCCTAAACCCTAATCCTAAACTCCAAACCCTAAACACTAAACACAAAACCCTAGACCCTAAACCCTAAATCATATACCCTAAACCCTAAACCCTAAACCCTAAACCCTAACCCTAAACTCTAAACCCTAAACCCTAACCTATAATCCCTAAACCTAAAACCCAAAACACTAAACCCTAAACCCTAAACCTTAAACACTAACCTAAAACTCGAAACCCAAAACCCTAAACCCTAAACCATAAAGACTAAATACTAAAATCTAAAGCCTAAACCCTAAATCTTCAACTCTAAACCCTAAACTCTAAACC
>NW_006240119.1:2770-18043 GCF_000226075.1 Solanum tuberosum
ACTGAAACCTTAAAACCTAAATCCTAAATCCTAAACCCTTAACCCTCAACCCTAAATCCTAATCCCAAACCCCAAAACACTAGACCTTAAACCTAAAACAATAATTGTAACCCCTAAACCCTAAACCTAAAACCATAAAACCTAAATCCAAACCCTAAACGCTAAACACTAAAACCTAAACCCAAACCAATAAATCCTAAACCCTAAACCCTAACCCCTAAACCCTAAATTCTAAACACTAAGCCCTAAACCATAAATTCTAAACAATAAACCCTAACCCCAAACCTCTAAACTCTAAACCCTAGACACTAAACCTTAAACTCTAAACCATAAAATTTTAAACCCTAAACACCTTAAGAAAAAACCCTAAACCTTAAACCCTAACCCTAAAAGCTAAACCCTAAACCTTAAACCTTAAAACCTAAATCCTAAATCCTAAACCCTTAACCCTCAACCCTAAATCCTAATCCCAAACCCCAAAACACTAGACCTTAAACCTAAAACAATAATTGTAACCCCTAAACCCTAAACCTAAAACCATAAAACCTAAATCCAAACCCTAAACGCTAAACACTAAAACCTAAACCCAAACCAATAAACCCTAAACCCTAAACCCTAACCCCTAAACCCTAAATTCTAAACACTAAGCCCTAAACCATAAATTCTAAACAATAAACCCTAACCCCAAACCTCTAAACTCTAAACCCTAGACACTAAACCTTAAACTCTAAACCATAAAATTTTAAACCCTAAACACCTTAACAAAAAACCCTAAACCTTAAACCCTAACCCTAAAAGCTAAACCCTAAACCTTAAACCTTAAACCTTAAACCTAAACCCAAACCCCCAAATCCTAGCCCTGAACCGCTAAACCCTAAACCCTAAACACCTAAACCAATTATCCAAAACCCTAAACCCTAAAACCCAAACCCTAAACCCTAAAACCTAAACCCTAAACCCTAAACCCTAAACCCTAAACGCTAAACCCTAAATCCTAATTCCTAAACTCTAATCCCTCAACTGTAACCGTAAACCCTACACCCTAAAATCTAGACCCTAAACCCTAAACTTTAGCACTAAACAATTAATCCAAAACCTGAAACCCAAACCCTAAACCCTAAACCCTAAACTCTAAACATAAAACCCTAAACCCGTAGCGCTAAACCTAGACCCTAAACCCTAAATCATAAACCCTTAACCCTAAACCAAAAACAAAAATCCCTAACCCAACACCCTAAACCCTAAACCCTGACCCCTAAATCCTAAACCGTAAACCTTAAACCATAAACCATGAACCCTAAACCCTAGAGCCTAATCTTAAACCCTAAACTATAAACCCTAAACCTAAACCCTAAACCCTAAACACTAAACATTAAATCTTAAACCATAAACCTTAAACCATATAACCTATACCCTATACCCTAAACCCCAAACCGAAAACCCCAAACACGAAACTGCAAACACCAAACCTAAACCCTACACCCTAAATCCTAAACCTGAACACTAAACCCCAAATCGAAAACCCTAAACCCAAAATCCTAAATTCTAAACCCCAATCCCTAAACCCCAAACTGTAAATCGTAAACTCTAAACAATAAACCTTGAACACTAAACCATAAACCCTAAACCCTAATTCCTAAAGTCAAATCCGTAAACCCTAAACCTACACTTGAAACCCTAAACTCTAAAATCTAATTCCTAAACCTTAAACCTTGGCCCTAAACTTTTAGCCCTAAAACCATTAATCCTAAAACTCAAAAACCTAAACCCTAAATTCAAAAACCGTAAAACCTAAATTATAAACCATTAATCCTTAACCCTGAACCTAAAACCCTAACCCGACACCCTTAACTCTAAGCCCTAAACCCTAAACCTAAACCCGAATCTCAAAACCCTAAAATCTAATCCCTAAACCCCAAACTTTAGCACTAAATCATTAATCCTAAACTCAAAACCTAAACCCTAAAACCCTAAACACTAAACACTAAACCCTAAACACTAAACCCAAAACCCTTGACTATAAACCGACGACCCTAAACTCTAAACCCTAAATCATAAACCCTTAACCCTAAACCCAAAACCCTAACCCGACACCCTTAACTCTAAGCCCTAAACCCTAAACCTAAACCCTAAACCCTGACCCCTAAATCCTAAACCGTAAACCTTAAACCATAAACCATGAACCCTAAACCCTAGAGCCTAATCTTAAACCCTAAACTATAAACCCTAAACCTAAACCCGAATCTCAAAACCCTAAAATCTGATCCCTAAACCCCAAACTTTAGCACTAAATCATTAATCCTAAACTCAAAACCTAAACCCTAAAACCCTAAACACTAAACATTAAATCTTAAACCATAAACCTTAAACCATATAACCTATACCCTATACCCTAAACCCCAAACCGAAAACCCCAAACACGAAACTGCAAACACCAAACCTAAACCCTACACCCTAAATCCTAAACCCTAAACCCTAACCCAAAATAATAAATACAAAATGTAAACCCTAAACCCTAACCCAAAATAATAAATACAAAATGTAAACCCTAAACCCTAAATCCTAAATTCTAAACCCCAATCCCTAAACCCCAAACTTTAGCACTAAATCATTAATCCTAAACTCAAAACCTAAACCCTAAAACCCTAAACACTAAACACTAAACCCTAAACACTAAACCCAAAACCCTTGACTATAAACCGTCGACCCTAAACTCTAAACCCTAAATCATAAACCCTTAACCCTAAACCCAAAACCCTAACCCTAAACCCTAAATCCTAAATTCTAAACCCCAATCCCTAAACCCCAAACTGTAAATCGTAAACTCTAAACAATAAACCTTGAACACTAAACCATAAACCCTAAACCCTAAACTCAAAACCCTAAACCCAAAACCCTAACCCTAAACCCTAAATCATAAACCCTTAACCCTTAACCCTTAACCCTAAACCCAAAACCCTAACCCGACACCCTTAACTCTAAGCCCTAAACCCTAAACCTTAAACCCGAAACACTAAATCCTAAAACCTAAATCCTAAAATCTAAACTATGAACTCTAAACCCTAAACCCTAACCCAAAATAATAAATACAAAATGTAAACCCTAAACCCTAATTCCTAAAGTCAAATCCGTAAACCCTAAACCTACACTTGAAACCCTAAACTCTAAAATCTAATTCCTAAACCTTAAACCTTGGCCCTAAACTTTAGCCCTAAACCATTAATCCTAAACTCAAAACCTAAACCCTAAATTCAAAACCGTAAAACCTAAATTATAAACCATTAATCCTTAACCCTGAACCTAAAACCCTAACCCGACACCGTAAGCCCTAACTCCAAACCCCTAACTCCTAAATCCTAAAAACTAAACCCTAAACCCTAAACCATAAACCCAAAACCATAAACCCTAAACCCGAAAGCCTAACCTTAATCCCTAAATCCTACCCAGTAAAGCTAAACCCCAATCTCTAAACCCTAACCTCTAAACCTTAAACCCCTATACCTAAAACCTAAATCGTAAACTCTAAACCTTAAAGCCTTAACCAAATATCCTAAACTCTAAACTCTAAACCCTACACAATAAACCCTAAACCCTGAACCCAAACCATAAACCTAAACCCTAAACCCCAAACCTAAATCCTAAGCCTCAAATCCTAAAGATAAACCCTAAACCCCAAACCGTACACCCTAGACCCTAAACATTAAATCCAAATTCTAAACCCTAAACCTCAAACCCCATCCCTAAACCTCAAACCCTAATCCCTAAACCCTAAACCCTACCCTAAACCATTAATCCTAAACCCTAAACTGTAAACCCAAAACCTTAGCCCTAAATCTTAAACCCTCAACCATTAATCCAAAACCCTAAACTGTAAACCCTAAACCCTAGCGCTAAACCTAATATCTAAACCATAAACCCCAAACCTAAACCCTAAACATAAATCCTAAACCACAAACCGTACACCCTAGACCCTACACCTTAAATCCAAACTCTAAACCCTAAACCCTAAACCATAAACCCTACCCCTAAACCACAAACCCTAATCCCTAAACCCTAATCCGACCCTAAACATTAAATCCAAATTCTAAACCCTAAACCTCAAACCCCATCCCTAAACCTCAAACCCTAATCCCTAAACCCTAAACCCTAGCCCTAAACCATTAATCCTACACCCTAAACTATAAACCCTAAACCTCAGCCCTAAATCTTAAACCCTCAACCATTAATCCTAAACCCTAAACTATAAACCGTAAACCCTAACCTCAAAACCATGATACATAAATCCTAAGCCCTAAACACAAAAACCTAATCCCTAAATCCTAAACCGTCGCCCTAAACCATTATTCCTAAATCCTAAATCTAAACCCTAAACCCTAAACTCAAAACCTTAAACCCTAAACCTAACCCTAAACATTAAATCCAAAACCCTATATTTTAAACCCTAAACCCAAAAAACTAAACCTAAACCCTAAATCATAACCCTAAATCATAACCCTAAATCCTAAACCATAAACCCTAAAGGGTAAATCCTAAATCCTAAACACTAAACCCTAATTGCTAAACCCAAAACACTAGACCTTAAACCTTAAACGATAAACCTAAATCATAAACCCTAAAACATAACCCTAAATACTAAACCCTAAATCCAAAACTGTAAACCTTAAAACAAAAATACAAAATCCTAAACACTAAACCCTAATTGCTAAACCCAAAATACTATATCGTAAACCTTAAACCCTAACCCTAAATGATAAACCCTAAGCCCTAACCCTAAACCCTAAACCCTAAATACTAAATCTTAAACCCTAAACCCTAAACCCTAGATACTAAACCCTAAATCCTACGACCTAAACTATAAACCCTAAACCCAAAACCCTAGACCCTAAACACTAACTCATAAATCCTAAACCCTAAACCCTACATCTTAAACCATAAATCCCAAAGCCTAAAGCCTAAAGCCTAAGGCCCACATCCTAAACCCAAAATCTGAAACCCTAAACCCTAAAACCTAAACCCAAAACCCTGAACCCCTAACACTTAACCCCTAAACCTTAAACCCCTAAACCCAATATTTGAAACCCTAAACCCTAAAACCTAAACCCTAAACACTAAACCCTAAATCCTCAACCCTAAAACTTAAACCCTAACTCCTAAATGCTAAACCCTAAACCCTAAACCCTAATTCCTAAACTCTAATCCCTAAACCCTAAACCCTAAACCCTAAACCCTAAACCCTAAATCCTAAATCCAAAACCCTAAACCCTAAACCCTAAACCCTAAATCCTAAATCCAAAACCCTAAACCCTAAACCCTAAACCATAAATCATAAGCCCTTCACCTTAAACCATAAACCCAAGCCCCTAACCCGACACCCTAACCCCTGAAACCTAATTCCTAAACCCTAAACTAGAAACCCGAAACCATAAAACCCTAAAGCCTAACCATAAAACCCTAAACCCCTAAACCTTAAACGTAAACCATAAATCATAAACCCTAACCGCTAACCCCTAAAACCCTAACATTTTAAACCTTAAACCCTAAACATAAAACCTAAACCGTAAACCCTAAACCTTAAAGCCTTAACCAAATATCATAAATTCTAAACCCCAAATCCCAAACCCTATACCCTAAACCCCAAACCCCAAACCTAAACCCTAAATCCTAAACATAAACCCTAAATCCCAAACTATAAACCCTAGATCCTAAACCTTAAACCCGAAACCATAAACCGTAAACCATAAACCCTATAGCCTAACATTAAACCCTAAACCTTAAACCTTAAACCTAAACCATACACCCTAAACCCCTAAACCCTAACCTCTAAACCTTAAACCATAAACCAAAAACCTACACCGTAAACCCTAAACCTTAAAGCCTTAACCAAATATCATAAACTCTAAACCCCAAATCCCAAACCCTATACTCTAAACCCCAAACCCCAAACCTAAACCCTAAATCCTAAACCTAAATCCTAAATCCCAAACTATAAACCCTAGATCCTAAACCTTAAACCCGAAACCATAAATCGTAAACCATAAACCCTATAGCCTAACATTAAACCCTAAACCTTAAACCTTAAACCTAAACCATACACCCTAAACCCCTAAACCCTAACCTCTAAACCTTAAACCATAAACCAAAAACCTACACCGTAAACCCTAAACCTTAAAGCCTTAACCAAATATCATAAACTCTAAACCCCAAATCCCAAACCCTATACTCTAAACCCCAAACCCCAAACCTAAACCCTAAATCCTAAACCTAAATCCTAAATCCCAAACTATAAACCCTAGATCCTAAACCTTAAACCCGAAACCATAAATCGTAAACCATAAACCCTATAGCCTAACATTAAACCCTAAACCTTAAACCTTAAACCTAAACCATACACCCTAAACCCCTAAACCCTAACCTCTAAACCTTAAACCATAAACCAAAAACCTACACCGTAAACCCTAAACCTTAAAGCCTTAACCAAATATCATAAACTCTAAACCCCAAATCCCAAACCCTATACTCTAAACCCCAAACCCCAAACCTAAACCCTAAATCCTAAACCTAAATCCTAAATCCCAAACTATAAACCCTAGATCCTAAACCTTAAACCCGAAACCATAAATCGTAAACCATAAACCCTATAGCCTAACATTAAACCCTAAACCTTAAACCTTAAACCTAAACCATACACCCTAAACCCCTAAACCCTAACCTCTAAACCTTAAACCATAAACCAAAAACCTACACCGTAAACCCTAAACCTTAAAGCCTTAACCAAATATCATAAACTCTAAACCCCAAATCCCAAACCCTATACTCTAAACCCCAAACCCCAAACCTAAACCCTAAATCCTAAACCTAAATCCTAAATCCCAAACTATAAACCCTAGATCCTAAACCTTAAACCCGAAACCATAAATCGTAAACCATAAACCCTATAGCCTAACATTAAACCCTAAACCTTAAACCTTAAACCTAAACCATACACCCTAAACCCCTAAACCCTAACCTCTAAACCTTAAACCATAAACCAAAAACCTACACCGTAAACCCTAAACCTTAAAGCCTTAACCAAATATCATAAACTCTAAACCCCAAATCCCAAACCCTATACTCTAAACCCCAAACCCCAAACCTAAACCCTAAATCCTAAACCTAAATCCTAAATCCCAAACTATAAACCCTAGATCCTAAACCTTAAACCCGAAACCATAAATCGTAAACCATAAACCCTATAGCCTAACATTAAACCCTAAACCTTAAACCTTAAACCTAAACCATACACCCTAAACCCCTAAACCCTAACCTCTAAACCTTAAACCATAAACCAAAAACCTACACCGTAAACCCTAAACCTTAAAGCCTTAACCAAATATCATAAACTCTAAACCCCAAATCCCAAACCCTATACTCTAAACCCCAAACCCCAAACCTAAACCCTAAATCCTAAACCTAAATCCTAAATCCCAAACTATAAACCCTAGATCCTAAACCTTAAACCCGAAACCATAAATCGTAAACCATAAACCCTATAGCCTAACATTAAACCCTAAACCTTAAACCTTAAACCTAAACCATACACCCTAAACCCCTAAACCCTAACCTCTAAACCTTAAACCATAAACCAAAAACCTACACCGTAAACCCTAAACCTTAAAGCCTTAACCAAATATCATAAACTCTAAACCCCAAATCCCAAACCCTATACTCTAAACCCCAAACCCCAAACCTAAACCCTAAATCCTAAACCTAAATCCTAAATCCCAAACTATAAACCCTAGATCCTAAACCTTAAACCCGAAACCATAAATCGTAAACCATAAACCCTATAGCCTAACATTAAACCCTAAACCTTAAACCTTAAACCTAAACCATACACCCTAAACCCCTAAACCCTAACCTCTAAACCTTAAACCATAAACCAAAAACCTACACCGTAAACCCTAAACCTTAAAGCCTTAACCAAATATCATAAACTCTAAACCCCAAATCCCAAACCCTATACTCTAAACCCCAAACCCCAAACCTAAACCCTAAATCCTAAACCTAAATCCTAAATCCCAAACTATAAACCCTAGATCCTAAACCTTAAACCCGAAACCATAAATCGTAAACCATAAACCCTATAGCCTAACATTAAACCCTAAACCTTAAACCTTAAACCTAAACCATACACCCTAAACCCCTAAACCCTAACCTCTAAACCTTAAACCATAAACCAAAAACCTACACCGTAAACCCTAAACCTTAAAGCCTTAACCAAATATCATAAACTCTAAACCCCAAATCCCAAACCCTATACTCTAAACCCCAAACCCCAAACCTAAACCCTAAATCCTAAACCTAAATCCTAAATCCCAAACTATAAACCCTAGATCCTAAACCTTAAACCCGAAACCATAAATCGTAAACCATAAACCCTATAGCCTAACATTAAACCCTAAACCTTAAACCTTAAACCTAAACCATACACCCTAAACCCCTAAACCCTAACCTCTAAACCTTAAACCATAAACCAAAAACCTACACCGTAAACCCTAAACCTTAAAGCCTTAACCAAATATCATAAACTCTAAACCCCAAATCCCAAACCCTATACTCTAAACCCCAAACCCCAAACCTAAACCCTAAATCCTAAACCTAAATCCTAAATCCCAAACTATAAACCCTAGATCCTAAACCTTAAACCCGAAACCATAAATCGTAAACCATAAACCCTATAGCCTAACATTAAACCCTAAACCTTAAACCTTAAACCTAAACCATACACCCTAAACCCCTAAACCCTAACCTCTAAACCTTAAACCATAAACCAAAAACCTACACCGTAAACCCTAAACCTTAAAGCCTTAACCAAATATCATAAACTCTAAACCCCAAATCCCAAACCCTATACTCTAAACCCCAAACCCCAAACCTAAACCCTAAATCCTAAACCTAAATCCTAAATCCCAAACTATAAACCCTAGATCCTAAACCTTAAACCCGAAACCATAAATCGTAAACCATAAACCCTATAGCCTAACATTAAACCCTAAACCTTAAACCTTAAACCTAAACCATACACCCTAAACCCCTAAACCCTAACCTCTAAACCTTAAACCATAAACCAAAAACCTACACCGTAAACCCTAAACCTTAAAGCCTTAACCAAATATCATAAACTCTAAACCCCAAATCCCAAACCCTATACTCTAAACCCCAAACCCCAAACCTAAACCCTAAATCCTAAACCTAAATCCTAAATCCCAAACTATAAACCCTAGATCCTAAACCTTAAACCCGAAACCATAAATCGTAAACCATAAACCCTATAGCCTAACATTAAACCCTAAACCTTAAACCTTAAACCTAAACCATACACCCTAAACCCCTAAACCCTAACCTCTAAACCTTAAACCATAAACCAAAAACCTACACCGTAAACCCTAAACCTTAAAGCCTTAACCAAATATCATAAACTCTAAACCCCAAATCCCAAACCCTATACTCTAAACCCCAAACCCCAAACCTAAACCCTAAATCCTAAACCTAAATCCTAAATCCCAAACTATAAACCCTAGATCCTAAACCTTAAACCCGAAACCATAAATCGTAAACCATAAACCCTATAGCCTAACATTAAACCCTAAACCTTAAACCTTAAACCTAAACCATACACCCTAAACCCCTAAACCCTAACCTCTAAACCTTAAACCATAAACCAAAAACCTACACCGTAAACCCTAAACCTTAAAGCCTTAACCAAATATCATAAACTCTAAACCCCAAATCCCAAACCCTATACTCTAAACCCCAAACCCCAAACCTAAACCCTAAATCCTAAACCTAAATCCTAAATCCCAAACTATAAACCCTAGATCCTAAACCTTAAACCCGAAACCATAAATCGTAAACCATAAACCCTATAGCCTAACATTAAACCCTAAACCTTAAACCTTAAACCTAAACCATACACCCTAAACCCCTAAACCCTAACCTCTAAACCTTAAACCATAAACCAAAAACCTACACCGTAAACCCTAAACCTTAAAGCCTTAACCAAATATCATAAACTCTAAACCCCAAATCCCAAACCCTATACTCTAAACCCCAAACCCCAAACCTAAACCCTAAATCCTAAACCTAAATCCTAAATCCCAAACTATAAACCCTAGATCCTAAACCTTAAACCCGAAACCATAAATCGTAAACCATAAACCCTATAGCCTAACATTAAACCCTAAACCTTAAACCTTAAACCTAAACCATACACCCTAAACCCCTAAACCCTAACCTCTAAACCTTAAACCATAAACCAAAAACCTACACCGTAAACCCTAAACCTTAAAGCCTTAACCAAATATCATAAACTCTAAACCCCAAATCCCAAACCCTATACTCTAAACCCCAAACCCCAAACCTAAACCCTAAATCCTAAACCTAAATCCTAAATCCCAAACTATAAACCCTAGATCCTAAACCTTAAACCCGAAACCATAAATCGTAAACCATAAACCCTATAGCCTAACATTAAACCCTAAACCTTAAACCTTAAACCTAAACCATACACCCTAAACCCCTAAACCCTAACCTCTAAACCTTAAACCATAAACCAAAAACCTACACCGTAAACCCTAAACCTTAAAGCCTTAACCAAATATCATAAACTCTAAACCCCAAATCCCAAACCCTATACTCTAAACCCCAAACCCCAAACCTAAACCCTAAATCCTAAACCTAAATCCTAAATCCCAAACTATAAACCCTAGATCCTAAACCTTAAACCCGAAACCATAAATCGTAAACCATAAACCCTATAGCCTAACATTAAACCCTAAACCTTAAACCTTAAACCTAAACCATACACCCTAAACCCCTAAACCCTAACCTCTAAACCTTAAACCATAAACCAAAAACCTACACCGTAAACCCTAAACCTTAAAGCCTTAACCAAATATCATAAACTCTAAACCCCAAATCCCAAACCCTATACTCTAAACCCCAAACCCCAAACCTAAACCCTAAATCCTAAACCTAAATCCTAAATCCCAAACTATAAACCCTAGATCCTAAACCTTAAACCCGAAACCATAAATCGTAAACCATAAACCCTATAGCCTAACATTAAACCCTAAACCTTAAACCTTAAACCTAAACCATACACCCTAAACCCCTAAACCCTAACCTCTAAACCTTAAACCATAAACCAAAAACCTACACCGTAAACCCTAAACCTTAAAGCCTTAACCAAATATCATAAACTCTAAACCCCAAATCCCAAACCCTATACTCTAAACCCCAAACCCCAAACCTAAACCCTAAATCCTAAACCTAAATCCTAAATCCCAAACTATAAACCCTAGATCCTAAACCTTAAACCCGAAACCATAAATCGTAAACCATAAACCCTATAGCCTAACATTAAACCCTAAACCTTAAACCTTAAACCTAAACCATACACCCTAAACCCCTAAACCCTAACCTCTAAACCTTAAACCATAAACCAAAAACCTACACCGTAAACCCTAAACCTTAAAGCCTTAACCAAATATCATAAACTCTAAACCCCAAATCCCAAACCCTATACTCTAAACCCCAAACCCCAAACCTAAACCCTAAATCCTAAACCTAAATCCTAAATCCCAAACTATAAACCCTAGATCCTAAACCTTAAACCCGAAACCATAAATCGTAAACCATAAACCCTATAGCCTAACATTAAACCCTAAACCTTAAACCTTAAACCTAAACCATACACCCTAAACCCCTAAACCCTAACCTCTAAACCTTAAACCATAAACCAAAAACCTACACCGTAAACCCTAAACCTTAAAGCCTTAACCAAATATCATAAACTCTAAACCCCAAATCCCAAACCCTATACTCTAAACCCCAAACCCCAAACCTAAACCCTAAATCCTAAACCTAAATCCTAAATCCCAAACTATAAACCCTAGATCCTAAACCTTAAACCCGAAACCATAAATCGTAAACCATAAACCCTATAGCCTAACATTAAACCCTAAACCTTAAACCTTAAACCTAAACCATACACCCTAAACCCCTAAACTTGAACTGTAAACCCTAAACCCTAATTCCTAAAGTCTAATCCCTAAACCCTAAACCTAAACCCGAAACCCTAAACCCTAAAATCTAAATACTAAACCGTAAACTTTGTCCCTAAACTTTAGCCCTAAACTATTAATCCTAAACTAAAACCCTAAACCCTAAACCCTAAATGCTAAACAATATTTCCTCTAAACCTAAAACCCTAATCTGACAGCCTAAACCCTAACCCCTAACCCCTAAATACTAAACCCTAAACCCTAAACTCTAAAACATAAACCCTAAACCCTAAATCCTAAAGCCTAACCTTAAACCTTAATTCCTAAAGTGTAATCCCTAAACCCTAAACCTAAACTCAAAACACTAAACCCTAAACTTTGTCCCTAAACTTTAGCCCTAAACCATTGATCGAACCCTAAACCCTAAACCCTAAACTCTAAACCCTAAATCATAAACCCTTAACCCTTAACCTAAAACCCTAATCTGACACCCTAAGCCCTAACCCCTAAATACTAAACCCTCAACCCTAAACTCTAAACAATAAACCCTAAACCCGAAATCCTAAAGCCTAATCTTAAACCCTAAACCCTAAAACCTAAACACTACGCCCAAAACCCTTAACCCTTAACTCTATACCCTAAACACTAAACCATAAACCTTGAACACTAAATGATAAACCCTAAACCCTAAATCCTAAAGCCTAACCTTAAACCCCCTAAACCTTAAAGCCTTAACCAAAAATCCTAAACTCTAAACTCTAAACCCTACTTAATAAAGCCTAAACCCCAAACCCTTACCCCAAACCCTAAACCCTAAACCCAAACCCCAAACCCTATACCCTAAACCCTAAACCCCAAACATAATCCTAAACCCCAAATCCTAAACGTAAACCCTAAACCCCAAACCATAAACCATACACCCTAAACCTTAAATACAAACTCTAAACCCTAAACCCTAAACACTAAACCCTGAACCATAAACTATAAATCATAAACCCTTCACCCAAAACCATAAATCCAAAACTCTAACCCGACACCCTAACCCTTAAATCCTAAACCCTAAACCCTAAACCTGAAACCCGAAACCATAAACCCTAAACCATAAACCCTATAGCCTAACATTAAACCATAAACCTTAAACCTTAAACCTAAACCATACACTCTAAACCCCTAAACCCTAACCTCTAAACCTTAAACCATAAACCAAAAACCTAAACCGTAAACCCTAAACCTTAAAGCCTTAACAAAAAATACTAAACTCTAAACTCTAAACCGTACATAATAAACCCTAAACCCGAAGACCTAAACCACAAACCCTATACCCTAAACCCCAAACCCCAAACCTGAACCCTAAATCCAAAACCTAAACTCCAAACCCCAAACCATAAACCCTAGACCCTAAACCTTAAATCCAAACTGTAAACCCTAAAGCTTAAACTATAAACCTTTGCCCTAAACATTAAACCCTAAACCCTAAACCCTGGCCCTAAAACATTATTCCTAAACCCTAAACCTCAACCCTAAATTTTAAACCCCAAACCCGATATCCTAAACTCAAAACCAAAACCCTAAACCCTAAACCATAACCCATAAACCTTAAACCCAAAACCCTAAATCCCAAACCCTAAACACTAAACGCTAAACCCTAAACCCTAAACAATAAATCCTAAACCATAAACCATAAACCCTATACCATAAACCATAAACCTTATTCCCTAAACCCTAAACCCGAAACTCTAAACCCCAAACCCCAAACACCAAACAGCAAACACCAAACATAAACCCTACACCCTAAATCCTAAACCCTAAACCTAAACCCAAAACCCTAAACCCTAGCCCACGTAGCAATAGGTGGTAGCTCCTTTTGCAATCTGTCCCTAGCAAGCTTTTTCCACCAAGAAGCAGCATAATCAGAAAACTCAACAACAGCAAGTTTAACTTTCTTACCCTCAGAGTAGTTATGGCAATCAAAGATGGCTTCAACTCGTCTCTCCCAATCAAGGTACAAGTCTGGATCCCTTGTCCCCTTGAAAGATGGCATCTTCATCTTTATACTATTTATATTATCATCTTCTACTCTACCTCTTTGTCCCCTCCTATCTCTTCTTTCTAGATTAAATTCAACATCAAAATCATCATTATCATATTCCGGATTTACAAAAGGGATATGGGGTACAACATTATTCTACCTCCTAATTGCAGCTATGGTGTCATTCTGCTCGATAATCATATCCCTCATCTCTTGAAATTGAAGGGTCCATCTCTCAAATTGTTGGTGCATAGCTTGAAGGGTGAAGTCGTTCCTTCCTTTGACCTCGGCTTCTAAACGAGCCCTTTCCTCATCACCACCTGAATTAGACATCTAAAAAAAAGAATAAATGATCAAGTATCACACTTTTAATATGGCTTTTAAACTCACCCACACTTGCCTTTTTCCACTCAAAATAACCTTTGAACGAGAATACTTTGTAGATTTATAATTAAACCAATACGTGTATCAAGTGCATAGTAATAAAGTATGGAATCTTGGGGAGCCCTAAACCATTAATCCTAAACTCGAACCCTAAACCCTAACCCCTAACCCCTAAACCCTAACCCCTTACCCCTAACCCCTAAACCCTAAACTCTAAACCAGAAACCCTAAACCCTAAAGCCCAAACATAATCCCTAAAACCCCCAAATCCTAAACGTAAACCCTAAACCCTGGCCCTAAAACATTATTCCTAAACCCTAAACCATAACCCATAAACCTTAAACCCAAAACCCTAACCCGACACCCTAACACCTAAAATCCTAAACCCAAAACCCTAACCCGACACCCTAACACCTAAAATCCTAAACCCAAAACCCTAAATCCCAAACCCTAAACACTAAACGCTAAACCCTAATCCCTAAACAATAAATCCTAAACCATAAACCATAAACCTTATTCCCTAAACCCTAAACCTTAAAGCCTCAACCAAAAATCCTAAACTCTAAACTCTAAACCCTACATAATAAACCCTAAACCCCAAACCCTATACCCTATACACTAAACCCTAAACCCCAAACCCCAAACCCTATACCCTAAACCCTAAAGCCTAAACATAATCCTAAACCCCAAATCCTAAACATAAACCCTAAACCCTAAACCATAAACCCTACACCCTAAACCTTAAATACAAACTCTAAACCCTAAACCCTAAACACTAAACCCTGAACTCTAAACCATAAATCATAAACCCTTCAC
>NW_006240120.1:0-18041 GCF_000226075.1 Solanum tuberosum
ACAAACCTTGGTTTTGTCTGTCTCTATGAGAAGCCGATCGAAATAAAAAAAGTCGAGTGTTGATTCGTAAAGACCTTCAGAGTCTCCCTTTCCTTTTCTCCCTTTACTTGTTTTACAATTATAATTATTTGGGGTAGTTTAATAAAAATAAAAAGTGTTTTATTCTATCTAATTGTGCAAATTTCTATCCCCTCGCTTATCTTTTTATTAATTGTGTAATATTTATTTGTTATTATATTATCACTTAGTCTCGCATGCCTATCAAATTAATTAAAATAGCTAAAGTGTCCTTAATTGTTTAGTATTATGTTATCACTTATTTTTGCATGCTCAATTAAATAATAAGTAAATAAATTGATCTTAATTGTTTTATATTAGTTATCACTTAGCAAGCATGTTTAAATAACCAATAAATAAAGTGACCTTAAATGCTACTTGTAACCCCCACGTAAATTGTATGAGATACGACTGGAACCCACATTTGTGGACTTCGAGGGATGCCTAACACCTTCCCATCAAGTTAATATAAACCCTTACCTGATCTCTGGTTCGTTGACCTTTAGTTAGAATTAGCTAGGTTAGATAGGTGCTCTAACGTGCCTTAATTCGTTAGGTGGCGACTCTTCATTTACCAAAGCCCAAAAGAGTTGTTAGGTCGTGCACCAAAATCCATTTTGCGAAAAACGAGAAGCGACAGAATGACGACTCCGCTGGAGATATTACTTTCTTACCATTACGTGTTTCATGCTTATGTGGGGTTTACTTGGTTATTTTATTGTTGTTTGGTTATTAACATGTTATTAGTTTTCCTTGTCTATATAAAAGGAAAGGAATGCTAAGTATTTTGAAGGACATAAAATCAATTTTCAGAGGATTAAAACAAACAGTACTAGTCTTCTATTTTTTTGGTGTAAACAAGACTTAGTGGGGGATGGGGGTAGAATTAGTTGATTACTTAGCAAACTTGTAATCTGAGTACCATCATGGAGGTGTGCTCATCACACTATGTAATATAAGTTTCCAATTCATCATCTCTTGGATGATAAATCTTTTGTGAATACAAAGTTACCCTTATCTCCAAAAATGCATATTGTCTTTTAAGTATATATACACTCTAAAATCAAGTAGTATGTATATATTATTTTTGTGTTTAAGGCCTCTTAATGTTACTCTACGGAAAGGAAATTGAAATTTAGAAAGATTAATTCTAATTGATAGGTAAAATAGATCATCTATGTTGGTCGGACTCTTCAAAAATGTCAATGAGTGCGTGTCAGATTCTCCAAAAGTAGTGTATTTTTGGAGAATCCGTCACGGGTGAGGCATCAAAAGTGAAGAGTTCGTGCAACTAGCAGATCACAACTCGATTGATCATCCAAAAAGTATATTACTAATAAATAAAATAATCTTAATGACAAGATTAAGCTGAATACCTGTGCAGCAATGACATCCGAATCTCCACCATCTGATTCCCCTGTCTTTTCATAACTTTTGACCAAATTCTGCCACAAACATTGGAAAAGAAACTTTTAAACTCACCACGTGTGAATAAAAGTTATTTCATCATGCCCCTTGGCAGTTTTGCTTTCAATTTATATTATCTGGTCCTAGCTTGCTCCCTTAGTGACTCGACTCCGTAGTGCTCCCTTAGTGACTCAAACCTATAACCTTTAAGGTAAGGGACTCGAACCTATAACCTTAAGGTTGGAGGTGAAGGACGCTTACCATCTAAGCGATTCTAGCTCATTAAAGATACAACAATAGACACATAACACACATAGTAACATAGATATACAACCGTACCATCTCTATAACAGAATTGAAAAAACACAAAGCAAATCGAATCTAACTTCGAGCCATTAAAAACCTAGATTGAACACATACCTGAAGCTCGCCTATCACATCCGATAATTTTCCGTTTTTAAACAACAAAGTACCAGTATACCCTACATATACACACAAAAGCATACATATTTGATACAAATATCAGATCAAACCATAAAATTTACCATAATCAATCACAAAATTACAACACACTAGTCGCTGATTAAGTGTATACCTGCTCCAACGATGAAGACGATCTTTGTTATGCCTACTCCAGCGTGCATAGCCATGGTCGGCGTTAGTCCGGTGAACAACAAACCCTAATTTTTTTGTGTTTTCCAGCGAGGATATTGGAGTTGAATGTTTTGAAAAAGAGATTTGTTACAGTGAAGCTTGATGGCCTTTAATCGTGGTGGATAAAACGACAGTTTTGCTGCTGGACCACCAGATTGTTGGACTGGCACCACAGACGAGATTTGTAGAGTCTCCCTTTTTGAATTTATTTTTAAAAATGATAGTTATCCAAATTAATATCCAAACGTATAAGTTTTTGAATAACTAATTTAAAATTTAAATTTGAAAAGATAAGAAACTAATCTTACTTTTTTTATCCCTAGAAAAAAACTAACCGTATAACACAATATTTTATATCTATATATAATCTATCTATATATAATATGAGAAGTAAAAAATGTCACATATCAGTAGCACAAAATTTCTTCATTTTAAAAAAATTAAAATCTAAAAATAATTAAATCTGTATTAGTTAGTAATTTTCAATTTAAATTTATAATTAAAAATTGAAAAATTATCAATAATATGCTAAACGAATTCTTTTTAATATTGGAAAGTTGCCATAGTTATTGTAAATCTTTCATTTTCTTTTCATTTTTTAAAAAAGTAACTGATTTTATATATGGCTAATATTTATTTTTTTGGACTCATATTTTTATTCTAATTAGAATATTTATTTTATTCCATGTATTTATGAGTAAGTGGGGTAATGGGGGTAAGTATCGTCTATTTAGTTTTCTTTAACTTATTTTTTTTCTTTTTTTTATTACTAAATAGTATATTTGTGAATAAGTGGGGGTAATGGGGTCATACCATGTATTTTACTTTTCTTTAACTTATTATTTTTTCTTTTTTACTACTGAATATATGAAACTTTGAATATTTAGTATTTAGTTTTAAAAACATAAAATCAAATCAAACAAATTAACTTAAATTAAAACACGAGGAATATATGTTGTTTTTAAAAAAATTGAGGGCATGAATTATGTTGCACTTTGTTTTAAAGAACATATAGAAGTAACTACTGTTGCCCACAAAAAATAGTATTTATCATTAAAATAATATAAGAGTATCATGTGTCAACACCATAATTTTTTTCTATTTTCTGAACAATCAAAATTAATTATTTGTAAGTATAAAATAATAGATTACAATTATAAAAGCAGATTTTTTTTTAATTATCGTGAATGCAATTTTAAAAACTATAGCAGTTTTAACCGCACGTTTTTACGTCTATACACAACAAAAAATGCTCCTTATTTACAGCAACTAAAAATAAATATAAATTTTAATCTCCTTTTTCTCTCTATTTTATTAATATTATACTTCTCCAAAATCAAAATCAAAATCAACATCAAATTTTCAATTTCTTGTATAACTAAAATTAATTATTTGTAATTATATTATATAAGTAAATAAATAAATTACAATTTAAAAAACAAAACAGTTATTTTGAAACTGTTTTAAAATTAACATGGAAACAGTTTTAAAATTTATCTATTTATAATTTAAAACATTTTAAAACAAATTTTCCTTATTTATAGCAACAAAATACAAGTTCTTATTTCCTTTTTCACTATACTAGTATACGGGATATTTTAAAATGAATCATTTTTTAATTTAACAGTGACTAATATGAATTATTATTGAGTGTATATATATTATATATGTTTTACTTAGTATTATTTTCTCTTTTTTTTGGAACATTGTTTTAAATATAAAGATGCATAAAATCAATTGTATTTTAAACTAATAAAATCTTATCATATTTCTCATGGATTATTAGAATTTTGTCTGGGCCGTTGATTTGTCCGCGAAAAACGAGATGCGACAAAATGACGACTCCGCTGGGGATATTACTTTCTTACCATTACGTGTTTCATGCTTATGTGGGGTTTACTTGGTTATTTTATTGTTGTTTGGTTATTAGCATGTTATTAATTTTCCTTGTCTATATGAAAGGAAAGGAATGCTAGGTATTTTGAAGGACAGAAAATCAATTTTCAGAGGATTAAAACAAACCCTACTAGTCTTCTATTTTTTTGGTGTAAACAAGACTTAGTGACGGATGTTGTAGAATTAGTTGATTTCTTAGGAAACTTGTAATCTAAATACCATCATGGAGGTGTGCTCATCACACTATGAAATATAAGTTTCCAATTCATCATCTCTTGGATGATGAATCCTTTGTGAATACAAAGTTACCCTTATCTCCAAAAATGCTTATTGTCTTTTAAGAATATATACTCTAAAACCAAGTAGTATGTATATAATATTTTTGTGTTTAAGGTCTCTTAATGTTATTCTACGAAAAGGAAATTGAAATTTAGAAAGATTAATTCTAATTGATAGGTAAAATAGATCATCTATGTTGGTCGGACTCTTCAAAAATGTCAATGAGTGCGTGTCAGATTCTCCAAAAGTACTGTATTTTTGGAGAATCCGTCACGGGTGAGGCATCAAAAGTGAAGAGTCCGTGCAACTAGCAGATCACAACTCGATTGATCATCCAAAAAGTATATTACTAATAAATAAAATAATCTTAATGACAAGATTAAGCTGGATACCTGTGCAGCAATGACATTCGAATCTCCACCATCTGATTCCCCTGTCTTTTCATAACTTTTGACCAAATTCTGCCACAAACATTGGAAAAGAAACGTTTAAACTCACCACGTGTGAATAAAAGTTATTTCATCATGCCCCTTGGCAGTTTTGCTTTCAATTTATATTATCTGGTCCTAGCTTGCTCTCTTAGTGAGTCATCTCCCTAGTGCTTCCTTAGTGATTCAAACCTATAACCTTAAGGTAAGGGACTCGAACCTATAATCTTAAGGTTGGAGGTAAAAGACGTTTACCATCTAAGCGATTCTAGCTCATTAAAGATGTAACAATGGACACATAACACACATAGTAACATAGATATACAACCGTACCATCTCTATAACAGAATTGAAAAAACACAAAGCAAATCGAATCTAACTTTGAGCAATTAAAAACCTAGATTGAACACATACCTGAAACTCGCCTGTCACATCCGATAATTTTCCGTTTTTAAACAACAAAGTACCAGTATACCCTACATATACACACAAAAGCATACATATTTGATACAAATATCAGATCAAACCACAAAATTTACCATAATCAATCACAAAATTACAACACACTGGTCGTTGATTAAGTGTATATACCTGCTCCGACGATGAAGACGATCTTTGTTAAGCCTACTCCAGCGTGCATAGCCATGGCTGGCGTTAGTCCGGTGACCAAAAAACCCTAATTTTTTTGTGTTTTCCGGCCAGGGATCGAGGGATATTGGAGTTGAATGTTTTGAAAAAGAGATACAAATGGCACAGCATGTAATCTCTTTTTATTTATTGGCAATATTTAGCCCTTTTTTATTTTTATAACAAAAAAAGCTTTTTTAAAATTGAAATTGGCATATTTTATCCCACGTTATTCTATGAGAAGTTATTTGAGTTTATTGGGTAGTGGGTCAGTTTTTCCTTTTTTTTTTCTCCTCTTTTCCACGTTAATTTTAGTTAGCTTTTAGTGATATTGTAAATATTTAACCATTATTCTTTCATTCACTTATACAATAGTTGATGTTACTTTTTAGAATTCCTTCTGTAAAAATATACTATGTGTCTATTTTTTCTTCATCTTTGTATTTTGTTCTCAACTCTTTTCATTGTTTTTAAGATTTAAAGATTCAGGTTGATATATTTTGGTGAAAATTTAAGAGATAGTAATTGTTTGTGGGTAGCAATTGTCATGGTTAAGAAAACAATTCCTAAAATTACTCCTAAAAAAGGAGATTCTTTATGTTTTGTTGGATTTTATTTTCTAATCATCAAATCTATCCATTATCAAAATAAAAATCTAGTATTTAGAGATTAGTCTCCATGCTAGCTCGATCAGTTACATAAATTGACTTACTTATTAATTTTTTGTTATCTGACTATTGAATGGTATGAAAAAACAGAAAATACATATATACAGTAATGGCCTCAAATTGAAAAGTACAGTCAGTGCCTGCTCAACGGCTTCATGGATCTCCTCTCAGACACAAATCGCTACCACAACGGACCAATGTTGCAACATATAAAATGGATCAATTACTCAATTACTGATTGCGATTTCTTGAATAGTTATTTTCATGAGAATAATGCAAGAAATGGAGAAGAGAAAAACAATTTTAAATTCATTCCCATCCAACTCTTTTAACAAAGCAATGCATATATGTAGTGGCATGAAATTTATATTACTGTGTGATGTGCTAAGTATCAGTTGACATGTCTTCAAGTATGCTTTACATGGCAGATGCACCATTTTGGCATTCCTCTCTGTTTCAAACACATTTTTTATGTATAAAAACATAAAAGAGATGCAACAAAAACTCATAAGAATGTCAAATCTAATGAGATAGGAGTCACTCGATCATGTATGTAAAGTTAGTTAAAGGGTAGTTACGGAATTAGGCAATTAGTTAGTCGATTAGAAAGAATAAAACAGTGTATATAAATCACTAATTCATTGTAATTAGTCGGTTAACAAAAACTCTTCTTCTTTCTGAAATATATTTTCTCTCTTCTCTTCTCTCTAATACATCTGTAAGAATCCATTAATGGTGTGGTTGATTTGAGCAATTGCATGTATTCTAACATGGTATCAGAGCTAAACACCCATGTTTGTGAGGTTTATTGAAGCTGATTTGGTCAATTTCGAGCTTAGCTGAGTTTTGCCAATGGCGAACGCTAAGTTCGATCACAATCATGCTTTGTTTTTACATCCTTCCGACACTACTGGTACTTCCATTATTCCGATGCAACTAACGGGATCCGATAATTACTCTATTTGGAGCAGGGCTATGCGAATTCAATTGCTTGGGAAGAACAAGCTTGGAATTGTCGATGGCAGCTGGAAAAAAGAGGATTTCGGTGCAGAGTTAAGTCATCAATGGGAGAGGTGTAACGCAATTGTTTAGGGTTGGATCATGAGTTCTGTTACTCAGGATTTGCACACTGGTATAGTCTATGCAACTAGTGCACGAGCATTTTGGGAAGATCTCCGGGAGCGTTTTGATAAGGTAAATGCTTCGCGGATCTATCAATTGCATAAGGCAATTGCTACTACTGTTCAAGGTACAGATTCAATTCCTAGTTATTTCTCTAAACTACGAAACTTGTGGGATGAATTCGCTAGTATAGTGCCTCCATCTTGTCAGTGCCCTAATTCTAAGGAATTTTCTATGCATTTGGAGAGGCAAAAATTGATGCAGTTTCTAATGGGGCTAAATGAGAATTATGATCAGTCACGCAGTCAAATTTTAATGGTTGAACCTACACCTACTATTAACAAAGCATATGCCATGCTTGTTGAGAGGGAGAGCCAGAGATCGATTGCATCCTCTTCACTGAGTTATGAGGGTACGGATTTGGCTGCTCTCATGGCAGGAAAGGGCACACACAGTGATTTCGGTGCACAAATATCAGGGAAGACCATGCCTCCTCGTTATAACAAGGGTTCTCCATCCCCACAGTCTACTTCACAGTATTACAGTAAAGGAAAGAAAAATTGGGATCTGAAATGTGATTACTGCAAGATACAGGGTCATGTCGAAGACAATTGTTTCAGACTTCATGGTTACCCACCTGATTGGAAATTCAAGAAGAAGGGAGGTGGCAATAATGCCTACAATGTGCAGGCAGATAATTCATCCTCTACAAGCTCAGGTTTGAGAGACAAAACCATGGATCAACTAGTTCCCAAAGATCTACCACGGGCACCTCAGATGACTGTTGATCAGCATGGTCAAGTAATGCAGATGCTTGATGGTAATATTTCTACTGCTCATGTAATGGCAAACATGGCAGGTATGGTCCATACTCCTATGTCTAAAATTGCAAATTTGAGATGGATAATTGATAGTGGTGCAACTAACCACATGATCTCTAGTTTAGATGTATTACATGATGTACAACCTGTTAAGACTACACAAAATAGGAAAGTACATTTGCCCAATGGAGGGAATACTTTGGTAACTCATACTGGGAGCTGTAAGTTTGCAGACACAGGAGAATTACAGGATGTTTTGTTTGTACCAGAATTCCACTATAATCTTTTATCTATATCAAAAGTTACAAAAGAACTCAATTGCTTTGTTTCATTCTATCCTGGATTTTGTCTATTTCAGGACCTTTCCAGTGGGAAACTGACGGGGATTGGTAAGGAAGATGATGGACTGTACTATCTGGTTCATTCACAAAAATCTTCTATTCATGACAAGGTTAAGAGTTTTGCTGCACATGATGACAGAAAGGAGATTTTGCTGTGGCATAGAAGACTTGCCCATGCTTCAATAGGATCTATGAAAGACTTGTTAGGCTATAATGTTGATGATTGTAAAATGGCTTTGAACAATTGTGAAGTATGTCCTCTAGCTAGGCACACTAGACTGCCTTTCACTAATAGTGCCACTAGGTCTTCTAAAGTGTTTGCTTTATTGCATTTAGATGTATGGGCCCTTATAATACTCCAACATTTGATGGAAATAAATTTTTCCTTACTATTGTTGATGATTTTTCCAGAACCGTATGGGTTTTCTTGTTAAAATTCAAGAGTGATGTATTGATGACTCTAAAACAGTTCTTCACAATGGTTGTCACTCAGCTTAAGACCAATGTTAAAGGTGTTAGGACAGACAATGGTGGTGAATTTGTGAATGGTTCTCTACAAGATTTGTTTAAAGAATTGGGTATAATTCATTATAGAACATGTGCTCACACCCCTCAACAAAATGGGGTGGCTGAAAGGAAGCACAGACACCTTCTTGAAGTTGCTAGGGCTTTAAGGTTTCAGGGCCATATTCCTATCAAGTTCTGGGGCCATTGTGTTCTTACAGCAGCATATATCATTAACAGACTTCCTTCTCAGACTTTAAATGGGAGGTCTCCTTATGAGGTCTTTTTTGGAAAAAAACCATGCCTTAGTCATCTCAGAACACTTGGCTGCTTATGTTTTGCAAGTACTTTGCCTAGGACTGATAAGTTTGCCCCTCGAGCAGTTAGGTCAGTGTTTATGGGTTATTCTTCTGTCACCAAGGGTTACATTTGTTTTGATCTTGCGGAACAAAAGTTCTTTGTGAATAGAGATGTCATTTTTCATGAAGATCGTTATCCTTTTCTTCATTTATCTCAAGCTCCTGCTGATCCTATTTCACATATATCTTCTTATTTTCCTGAGTCATTTCCCCACAATGATTTTCTTTCTAACCCTTCTGATCCAATTCCTGACTTCTTACCTTCATCTCCTCCTTCCTTAGATCCTCCAGTTGATCATGTGCCTACTATACCCACTGTCACTCATGTTTCTCCTACCTCATCCATTCCTCAACTTAGGAGGTCTACTAGGATTTCTAAGCAACCTCTTTGGTTATCTGAATATGTTTCTAAACCTTCTGCTAGTACAATTCTGTATCCTCTTGCAGCTTCTATATCTTACAACAATTTGTCCTCTTCCTACCAGAAATATTTGCAAGCTTTTTCTGCTGTCATTGAACCATCTTCCTACAAGGAAGCTATGTCAGATCCTAGATGGTTGGAAGCCATGCAGGCTGAACTGCAGGCTCTACAAGATAACCACACTTGGGATTTGGTTCCACTTCCGAAAGGAAAGGTTCCTATTGGGTGTAGATGGGTCTATAAGGTGAAATTGAAAGCTAATGGCGATGTTGAGAGGTTTAAAGCTAGGTTGGTTGCTAAGGGTTACACTCAAAGGGAAGGTCTGGATTTTCATGAGACATTCTCGTCCAGTGGTTAAGATAGCCACTGTACGGACTGTTACTTCCTTGGCTGCTCAGTGTAACTGGTCTGTGCATTAGCTGGATGTTTACAATGCTTTTTTACAAGGTGATCTTTATGATGAAGTTTATATGCAGTTGCCTGAGGGTTTTACAAGCCAGGGGGAGTCTAGACTTGTATGTAGACTTGTCAAATCCCTCTATGGACTCAAACAAGCAAGCAGACAATGGAATTTAAAGTTAAGTGAAGCACTACTGGGGTCTGGTTTTATTCAGAGTAGCTTAGACCATTCATTATATATTAAAAGGTCAGGTTCAGATATGGTGGTAATTCTTGTCTATGTTGATGATATGTTAGTTACCGGAAACAGTCTAACTATTATAGAACATACAAAAGCAACCTTGCAGAAAGCTTTCAAGATCAAAGATCTTGGAGAATTGAAATTTTTCCTTGGTATGGAATTTAGTAGATCAGCCAAAGGTATCTTGATGAATCAGAGGAAGTATGCTTTAGAAATTATTTCAGATTTGGGTTTAGGAGGTGCCAAGCCAGCTTGGACTCCACTTGAAGTTAATATGCAGTTGACAACTCCAGAATTGGATTGCATTATTGGAAAATTAGATGATGAGCCTTTTGCAGATAGAGAACAGTATCAAAGGTTAATAGGGAAGATGTTGTACTTGACCATGACCAGACCAGACATTGCTTATTCAGTTCAAACATTAAGTCAATTTTTGCAGCGACCAAAACAATCACACTGGGAGGCAGCAATGAGAGTGATGAGATACATTAAAAGAGAGCCAGGACTTGGCATATTACTAAGCAGTAACAAGTCTAATAACCTGAGTGTATATTGTGATGCAGATTGGGCAGCATGCCCAAATACAAGAAGGTCAGTGTCAGGTTATCTAGTTAAACATGGTGATACATTGCTGTCATGGAAGTCCAAGAAGCAGAATGTGGTTTCCAGGAGTTCAGCAGAATCTGAGTATAGGAGCATGGCAAATGCAGTTTCAAAATTGGTATGGATAATTGCCTTATTGAAGGAATTGGGAAGTGAAGTTGAGCAGCCTGCTATAGTGTACAGTGACAGCAAAGCAGCCCTGCAAATAGCAGCCAATCCTGTGTTTCATGAGAGGACAAAACACATAGAGATCGACTGCCATTTTATCAGACAGAAAATACAAACATGAATGATGAGGACAGAGCATGTGAGTTCAAAAGAACAACTTGCAGACATACTAACTAAGGGGCTGCCTAGATCACAACATGAAGTTTTAGTGAGCAAGCTTGGTGTGTTGAATGTGTTTGCACCCACCAGCTTGAGGGGGAGTAATGAGATAGGAGTCACTTGATCATGTATGTAAAATTAGTTAAAGGGTAGTTACGGAATTAGGCAATTAGTTAGTCGGTTAGAAAGAATAAAACAGTGTATATAAATCACTGATTCATTGTAATTAGTCGGTTAACAAAAGCTCTTCTTCTTTCTGAAATATATCTTCTCTCTTCTCTTCTCTCTAATACATCTGTAAGAATCCATTAATGGTGTGGTTGATTTGAGCAATTGCATGTATTCTAACAAAATCCACATAGGTGAATAGTTGAAATGAGAAATCCTAATCTAATAAAAAACAATTACCAGGATTAACAACTATTGAAATGCATTTCTGAGTACATATAAAAGAATGGTATACATAGACTTTGTTGATCAGACAAAATAAAGATTCTGATTTTTATTATAAGAAAAACCCAATTATATTCACAAGGAAAGAGATATACACAATTTTCAAAATCTACTATTCTGAAATGGATTAGGATTTTAAGGGGGGAAAAGTTGTAAGTAACTGTAGAGTAGCAGAAAAAATTAGCGAGAAATTTTAATGATGAACAAAACGGAATGGAATTGGAGTTGTCGAATTTAGTAATTCAACTTCAAATTTCAATTAGATTAATTTAATTCTTGAACTATTCCATATATGTAGCAATGACCATGAAACTAAAGTGACGAAGCATCACAAATCGCAAAGAAATCAAAATTCATACAAATAACAAAAAAGAGAGTACATTACTGAATCTATGAGCTTCAAAGGAGAAGAAAAAGAAAATCGTGAATCAGTGAATGTCTATCAACAACAAATATCTCATCAATCAACAACAAACATCTTATCAGTGACTATAATAATGTACATGACATCAATGAATTCATAAAATATTCTAAAGAAATAGATACACATTATATATAATTACTATATGTAACTTCTATTTTTCTTTAGGCATGTTCTGATGTTATGCCCTTCTTGTCCACATTTTCCGCATGAAGTTTTATATGTTTTTTTTGTTGATTTCCAAGCTTTTTCTTGTCTCTTTTTTTTGGGTCTTCCTGGCACTTTGTTACCTATTGGATGCAATAAAATTTCTTCAGCCACTTCTTGGGGTAAGTCCTTTTTTATGTAATACTGCTAAAGCATGTGGACATGGAAGTTCATCGAGTTGAAATTGTTGACATGTACATATTTTTGCTTTTATACAAACGATGAAAATTTTCCCCATATGTGTGACGGTATGTAGGTAATCACTTGAAGGTCGCACCTATTGAGGATAATTAATATGATTAGTATAAATATTTATGGTGTGCAATTTATATTTAGAAAACTTAATATGATTAGTATAAGTAATAGAACTTACCATCATATGTAGTGCAATTTCCAGGTTATCAACAATAATTGATTCATATTTTGCTGTAAGTTTAGTATTTGTATACAGAGCTTCTTTTGACTTGTCATAGTTCCATTTCTCAATTAATTTACGCATCTCTTCAAGTAGCCTTGTTACTGGGAGATCTCGTGCGTCTTTTGTTGCTGAGTTAAGCGACTCTGCTATGTTGGATGTCATGGTCATAGTTCTATTACTTGTGGAATGTGCCCTTGACCATTTACTATAGCCAATTTCATACAGGTAAGTCTTCACTCGATGATCAATTCGATTAACTTCAGCCATATAGTAATCAAAATCTTGCATAGTGTATGCGCGAGCCATTGCATAATATATTTCCCTTAATTGTAATTGGTTTCTCCTGAAATTTTCTTTGATGTTTTTCCACAGATGCCACATACATGCGTAATGTGGTAAATCTGGAAATATAACCGATATAGCTCTAATTATGTTTTGATGCCTATCTGATACAAAACACATTTTATGTTTTCATGCCTTCTTCTTCTTGGACTTGAGCATGACATATCCAATAAACACGCTCAAGAAGCAGATGAGTGCCACTGCAGCATATACAGGAATGAGAATAGCATATTCTTGTGGTAGAAAATACTTGTGCACGAAATGATCGCTATCAACAAGAGGCTGAAAGAACAAAACAACATTTGCACATCAATCTCCAGATAAAACTTAGGTTGCAAGGGTCTGCTATGTTGCTCGGACTCTCCAATAATGTTGCCACACCCGTGGTCAGATCCTTCAAAAACGTACCGCTTTTGAAGGATCCAACATGCACCTAGCGACATTTTTGAAGAGTCCGAACAACATACAAGGTCAGTACAGAATGGGATGGAAGAGAATATGAGCTGACCAGAATGATAACCCAGAAGGTATAATATGTAAAATGGACAAACTAGTCAATGTTAAAATGAGCCCAACAGCTCTGTCAGCCAACTCCATCGAGACTCCTCTTCTTGTGCCGCCTGTAAAAGAAGAATGTTTCAGTTAAGAACTTGTGTACCTTACAAGTTACAAGAAGAGGATCAAAACAAAAAAAATTGGCCTGGTCACAGGTTTGCCGGTACCATACAAGGTTCAAGGGACTAAAAGGAGAGAAGACAAAACAAAAACGGATGAAAGTGGAACACAGTCCGGAAGGAGACCTTATCTCCTAAAGAGGTTGTTCCCGATAGAATCTCAGCTCAAGGAGAGATGAAAAAGAAGCAGTAATAACAGAGAGTAGCATCAGCAACATAATAAGATAAACGATGCCACAGAAACATGTGTTGTGTTTAGTACATGTCTTCCAACATGTGACCATTGTGAAGGAACGTGTTGCATACAATATCTACCCAATCATTCATCCATATGTCTTGACAAGAAAAAATTCAGAAAGATACATGAGCAGTTCTCTCAAGTCTCAATGTACTCTTGTTGCACTATCCTGAGTCCTGACCACAAAATGATACAACTTCTCCTTCTCAAGATGTCGATAACGATGCTTTTAACTATGACAACAACCCGAAGAAAGACAAGGTAATAAACACGTCTACCTAAAAAGAACTCTAGGTTATGAGTCCCAAAATGAAGTCATATGATAGGGGAGTAAGCTTGGCAACATATTAATAGGCCCTAATTCTACAGGAAAACTCATTTGTTAAGGACACAAAATTACAATTTATATATATTTAACTTAGTTTCACTATTATCTTATTTGGTATGATGATGACATGAGGTGAGCTTAAAAGGAGAAAAAAGGATTTATATAGCTGACCCAAACTTGTTTGGAACTAAGGCATAGTTGTTGTAAGGACACAATATTACAAATTAACACAAGGTTGCTCATTAGAGTTAATCTATATCACAGATCTAATAAGACTGACTCTTAGAATTTCCATCGTCAATGAGAACTAAATTTTGCAAGGCCCCATATTTGCCAAGAAAGAGAAGCTATGTCCTCACACTCCCAAACAGCAGACAGCACACGAGAATCATACTTTAAAAAATGCTTAAGTTAGTCAAGTTGGAGAACAAGAAAAGTATTTTTCTAAGAACTAAATTACTACTCCAGCAAACTATCACCGGGACTCTAATTTCCTAATAGAAAATGAGTTAAATCTTGAACTTCCTAGTCATTAGTGGAATTACACTGTCGAAAGGGGTTAAAACTAAGCTATAATGGTGAACACTAGACCATTGGTAGAGCTAATACTTAGACTTGTTAAAGCTGAGGTGAATCTTCGGAACATACCTACCACAGTCGAGGATCCTATCCATAGTAAACAGTACATGAAGGAACACCAACTCTTAAAGGAAGGACATAGTCTCACCATTCAAAGAGTATAACATATCTTTCAGACAAGTAACTAAGTCCATCCTAATTAGGCCTTCCATTTTACTATCCATTTCATCATAAAATTACCAATCCTCTATTTATCGAAAGGAAAAAATTACCAACCTTCAGTGAGCTATATGATTCCATTTCTTTTTCTCTAAAAAGGAGAACACTAAAACGACACAGAATCATAAGTTCTCGTGGTGTTACGAATGAATAATAAACTAATGATTAAAAAAACATGGGAAAAGATAAAACTGTTCATCAATTACACAAAGACAAACACCAAACACCTTTAGTCACAGATTATTTAATTGCAAAATTATAAAAAAGAAAAAAAAAATCACCCCCATATCTCAATTTCTAAGCAACTCCACCAGAAACGGTAGGTATATCCATTTCGATAACCAATATCTTTCACCTCTTAGTAAAAGTTTCTAAGAATTGCTATTCAGACTAAAATAAAAAGAAAAGCAGCAACAAAGTAAAAACTCTCCATATTTCGCAACTCATTCCCATAACATATTACCAGATACCCCTTCATTTCAATTTGTTTGACTTACATTCCTTTTTAGTTTGTTTAAAAAAGAATGCTTCTTTCCTTTTTCCACAACTTTCTTATTTTAACTTTCCACATAGCATGTTTAAGACCATAAGATTAAAAAGCATTTTGATACATTCTACGTTTTTTTTTAGATTAAGACATAATAGTCAAAAGTCTTTTTACTTTCTTAAACTTCGTGTCAAGTCAAAACCAGACAAATAAATTGAAACAAAGGGAATAAGTTTTTTGTTTCCTCCACTTTTAGGTCTGTTAGTTATCACTGAACTTCCAACAAGGTTCATACAACAAAGACCTTTAGACATGATTTGACTCCCAAAGCTAAAAACTTTATACCAGAAAAAGGCTAGAGTTGCAAGAAAAATACTACCACCCACCCGAGCCCTTGGCACCAGGGTCAGGATTGATCTCAAAACTGATAAGCCCCTTCGTATTCCAACAACAAACTATGCCTCAGTCCCAAACAAGTTGTCGTCAACTATATCAATCCCCACTTTCATTTAGGCTCATTTTATATGAATTCAACCAACAACAACATATCCGGTGTAATCCTACAAGTTGAAGTCTAGGGAGTGTAGTGTATTATGTACGTGGCCTTACCCCTAACTCATGCTTGAATGTCAATTACCCTTTTCAGAAACTATGGAACATAAATCCATAATCCTTAAGAAATTAGTTTTCAAAAAAGCTCAAGATTCACAAGTTATGTCCAGAAAGGCTACAGGATCACAAAAAAATGGACATTTTGATGGATCACTCAATCAATCAATCAACTAAAAACTTAATAAAATTGGCAATATGAGTGGGAAATGGAAAAAATTATAAATTTTTTTGCATAAATTCAGCAAAAATATTGAGACCCCATTAAAGTAAGAGAAACAACAAACTTAGATCACCTGAAAAGTTCGGTTCTTGGTGTTGAAGATTTCTGCTTTCAGAGCATGAAGATCGCCATTTTCAAAGAAAATGAACTTTGATTGATTTTCAATTTAGGGTGTGTTTGGTATGAAGGAAAATGTTTTCCTGGAAAATGTTTTCTTGGAAAACAAGTTGATTTTTAACTTGTTTTCTTATGTTTGGTTAGTGAGTGGAAAACATTTTCTGGAAAACAATTTCTAGTGTTTGGTTGGTGAGTAAGGAATTTTTTTAGGAAAATAATTTTCTATGCTCTTTCACCCCCAACCCGGACTTAATCATATATTTTATGGATTAGATAAACTATTTTCGATAGAACCACATTTAGTTTTAAAAAGTCACGCGTAACATTCTAAAATAACAGTTATATTACATGATGAAATGCAAAAACAACCATTTTAGGATTGTAAAGATCACAAATTTACTATATTTAGCAACCTCATAATCAAATTTCAAAATCTCCGACATGAGGTTTCAATCGTCTGTTTGAATTTTCACAATTGTCAAGGTCTAACTTCATACTTGAGTTCTATTTTGACAGTTGAACCTTTTATCTTTTGAGTATGAAGTTGGATTCCAGCAGTTTTAAACTTCATACGTAAAGGTCTGAAGAAAAATAAGAAACAATAATGATATAACACGAACAATCTAAAAATCGTAAAACAAATTAAAATTTAAAAAATTAATGCGATGAGTTCAATAAAAAATTAACTAGCACTTAAAGTGGTACCTTATTGACTATTTAATTACTATTTAAAATTCATAATAGAACAATTCAAATTCAAATTTATACAAACAACTTAATCATTGACCTGTCATAGTCCAATATGTTTAACTTGACAAATATTAGAACCCAAATTATATTATTAAAAGGCCAGAACATTATTTGAATAGGCATTCAAGGGTAGGACATATCAATTAATAAAGTTGGTAAAAAGTAGAAAATTTGAATTTAAATTTTAAAGACCACAAAATAGACTAGTACTTCATTATATTTGGCAAAAATTTCAAATAACAAATAATAGGAACAAAAAAAATAACAAATAATAATAACAATCAAAGACTAAAATAATAGGGAAGTGATACGAATACTCCTGAGAAGGAAAAACTTGATAACATTCATCCACTAACTTTCTACTTAATCCCCGACCTCTATATTTTTCTATCATATGATCGTGTCCTTGCTAAACTACAAGTAAATTATGTCATGTTTAGTTACCTTCCCGCGATACTTCTTCAGCCTACTTCTACCTTTCTTCAAACCAGCCACAATCAATTCACATATCCTCATTTGAACATCTTACATATTCTCTTCATATACCATAATCATCTCAATCTTGCTTTCCTTAGCTTTTCCACCATATGGACTTCTCCCACCTTATCCCTAATATCTCTATTCCTAATTATATCTCTCTTACTATACTCACATATCCATCTTGACGTCTTCATTTTTGTTACTCTCATCTTTTGGACATGTGCGCTCTGATCGATCAATACTTCACCACATACAACACAGTTGATCTAACAAAACACTCTATAAAACTCACTTTAGTCTTGATGGCATATTCTTGTTGCATAAGATCACGAATGCGACTCT
>NW_006240121.1:0-11838 GCF_000226075.1 Solanum tuberosum
AGTTTCACTAGTTCGTTTTTAGGGTCGTTACAGAACCCCTTACTCAACAAGTCCTGCAACTGATCCTTCATTTCCTTCAACTCTGTTGGAGTGATGCGATAAGGAGAAATAGATATGGGATTGGTTCCCGGCTCCAAGTCAATAGAAAAACACTATCCCTATCTGGAGGAACACCTAAAAGATCAGTAGGAAAAACATTCGAAAACTCTCAAACCACGAGCACAAAATTCATATGAGATGGCTCAACACTATCATCCCTAATAAATGCCTAATAGGACAAACATCATCTATTAACCAATCTCTGAGCTCGAATGAAGGAAATAACTTTCCTAGGGTTAGAACCAGTAGCACATGTCCACTCAACTCTCGGAAAACCCAGCATAGCTAATGTCACAGTCTTAGCATAACAGCTAAGAATAGCATGATGTGGGGAGAGTTAAACCATACCCAAGATAATACCGAAGTCTATCATCCCCAAAATAATCAAGTCTACTCAAATATCATACCAGCCAAAGAAACAAGACAGGATCGATACACTTGATCCACCACTAAGGACTCACCTATCGGTGTATAAACAAGAATAGGCATAGGTATGCTATCACACATCATATCAAATCCAACAGTAAAATAGATAGACACATACAAGAAAGTAGACCCTGAATCAAACAATACAGACATAGGTCGAGGGTAAATTTGAACGATATTTGTAATCACAACATCAGAAGTCTCAACCTTAGGCCTCTTTGGAAAAGCATAACATTGGCCATCTCTGCCACATATAGTCTGAGTAGAACTTCTACCTCCACCCTGTGGAGCTGGAGTACTTGTACCAGTAGTCCTGCCACCTCGATCGGACTGAAGCCTCGACCACTGGCCGGAGGCGCTGAACCCCTAAATAAGGCAGCTGAATAAGAACATTGAGGTCCTGAATGAGCTTGTAGAGGACATTGTCGTCTCATATGACCCAAATCCCTACAAGTAAAGCAAGATCTCGGCACAGGTAACTATTGATGCGAACCAACCGAACTATCATGGCCACCTCAACTAGAACCATAGGATCCTCGATCTGACTGTCCACTCTCAGATACTGGCATACAAGCATGAACCGACCCACGGCTCTGGAAGGAACCACTACCTCTATGTGCACATCTGTCTCCAAATAAGGCAATAAAAAACTAATAAGAAGAACGAGCCATCTTGGGCTCCCCAAACTCCAATAAGACCATTAAATCCACCTCATTGGCGGTACTCACAATGGACTTGAAGGAACCCTCCTCTTTAGTTGTCCGAAACATATAAGATCTGACGGAGAAAGTTAGCCCCCTCAGAAATCGGCAAATTCTCTCTGCCTCATTTGGCACAATAGTCGTAGCATGCCTAGAAAGCTCACAGAAATGGGCCTCATAGTCAGTCACGGACAAACTTCCCTGAACCAAGCTCTTAAACCTCACACGACTCTCCTCTCTCACACTCCAGGGAATGAAGCGGTCCTGGAAAGCACTAGAAAACACATCTCACTACCCCGAGGAGATCCAACTACTCTAGACCTCATAAAAGTCCTCCACCATTCTCTAGCACGACCACGAAGTTGAAGAGTAACAAACCGAACACCATGAGAATCCACCATACCAATAGCCTCAAGCATATCACGACATAAAGTCAAGAACTCATAAGCATCCTCGCTCTTACCACCCTGAAAATGGGTGGTTTCATCTTCTGAAATCTTTCATAACATTGTTGATGAATCGTTGTCAAGATAACCTCAGGAGAAATCTATGCACCAACAACCGGTGCATTAACCATGGGTGGGTGGCCCACCTGAACAAGAATACCTGGAGTCTGCTGCTGACCTGGGATCTGTGCCCCTTAGAGAAAGGTTCTCTAACACACTAAGCATCATCAACAAAGTCTCCTGAAACAATGGAGCTCTAAACTCGGGAGGGACCTGATCCTCAGCAACCTCAACATGTGGCTCAGGAGAAGCCTCTCTAGATCTACCTCTAATGGGTGCCACCCCACGGGCACGACCTCTAACTAGTGTTACTCCATGAGCACTGCCTCTAGCTCGGTCCCTACCTCTACCTCTAGTTGGGGTCTCCAAAATAACCACGGAGACTGTCTCCCCTCTACCTCGCAAAAACTCAACACTAGCGAAGGTAACCATGCACGATAAGAAAGGATGAATAAAATAAAGTTTCCTAACAATATTTGTCATCTCTTGAAGATAAGTACAGACGTCTCTATACCGATCCTCGAGACTCTACTTAGACTTGGCTTGTACACACGCGAAACATGTGAACCTGGGGCTCTGATATTATTTTGTCACGACCCAAAAATGGACGTGGTGGGCTGGTGGCACCTATCATTTCCCACCAAGACAAGTTAGCCTCAACCCAATGAACACGAAAGAAAAGCAGAAAACAGTAAAAATAAGAACAAGATAAAGCGGAACACTTATTCTTCTACTAAAACCCCAAAAATCTGGTTGTCACATCTACAAGACACTAAATACATAGGTGCGGAATTAAGCAATAAATACAAGTCTCAATCTTTTTTCAAATAGAACAAAGTGTAAGAAAAGGAAAAAAGAGGGCTCGCAGAGTGACAAGAAGCTATTTCTTTAAGTCCTTGACGAGCCTCGAGATCAATTGAAGGACAAAGAAATCACACGGTCTGGACTCAGAACCTACACAAGTGTAGAAGCAATGGATGAGTGTCAACAACACGGTACCCAACAAGAAACCTACTAAACAAAGCAACTAGCTAGAAATTGATTACCCTTTACACTCCAACCGAACCTTCTCAAACTACAATCTGCATAGAAATCATCACAACCTAGCAATTCTACAATACACGGCTCACAGGACCAATATTCGCCGTTCAATCTTCACAATTCAATAATCAAACAAATCAAGTAAGTCAATCTCAATATCAAGTAGTTCAGTCACACATAACAAGCACATCAATTACAATTCACAAGTAAGTCAAGCATAAGCATCAAGTATATCAAGTCACAATGATCATCACTAGATGGAACCATTTTCCATTTTAACATTCGCTGGCAAAGACCTCGGCAAAACAACACTCACCGGCAAAGACTTCGACATCATAACACTCGTCGCAAAGACCTCGGCATCATAACACTCGCTGGTACAGACCTCTGCATAATACCACACGTCGACAAAAACCTTTGCATTACAACACTCGCCGACGAAGACCTCCGCATAATAACTCATCACGATGTTCAATGATCAAGCACACAAGCAATATCACAACACATAAAAGAGACAACAATTTTCACAATTCAAATCTACATTCATGCTTTTAAGTATTTAATCAATCAATTAATAAGGGTTACATTAATGAAATTTACATCATCATGTTCAACGCATAGCCTTTTTCATTTCAATCCTTTTTTAATTCATTTAGATATAGCAAGTGGACAATCTAAATCCTTCACCTCATTCCCATTACTCCAAAAACGCAATCAACAAAGGAAGCATACGAATTCAAACTAGAATACAAGGTTTAGAAAGTCACTTGCCTTAAATAAATCAACAATCACTCCAATAGTTGAGTCTTCCCCTTTTGAATCACTTTCGAAGCCACACAATCTATAAATAAGCAAATATTTACAATCACTTTCCAGAAACAACAACACCCACAACCATTCCCTTGAAAGGTGGGTCATTCAACACAAAATCCAATTCTAAAAAGGTTTGAATCCAAAATTTAATACTTGACAACATCACTCAAGGCTTTAGGAACTCATTAGGGAAAGTCATTTCGAAAAAGGAATCAAAACCACTGTTTTATTAAATTCTTGGGTTCTTAAACATAACCAAAATTTCTCAAAGCTTGATTTGAACACATAAATCCATAAATAAAAATGGGTAATTGAAGATTTAGAGTTAAGAATCGTTACCCAAAAGTTTTTACTAAAAAACTTTGTCCAAATCACCTCTCCAAAGCTCCCAAAACTCCCAAAACTTAAAAATGATGGAATGAAGCTTAAACCTCAAAATGGCAACAAAACCCACTCAAATGTTGCTTAAGAGTACAAGGTTCCTCTTAAGAGAACCCCAAAAAATATGAGGGTCTTGGTTTAGTGAACCAAGTTTCGTTTAAGCGAACATCGCTAAAGTGAACCAGGTTCTGCTTAAGCAAATACTGCAGCACCAGATACCATATCTGCCAACAAAATATATTGAAAGGACCCTCGGGATTTGTTTGGAACCCCGTAAACACAAACCACATATGCAAATCGATTATACTCAACGTTTCAGACTAAATGGAACCGTCAAAATACGAATATGAGGCCTCATTTGTTAAAGTGTGTAGCCATCTCATCTAAAATCTTAAGTTGTTAAAGAGAGCACACTTTTATTATTTAATGATATTCTCAATACGCCCCCTCACGTGCGAGCCTAATTCTTTTTCATAGGTCAAGCACATGGAAATTCTTTTTAAATTTTGGATGGCGGTGAGATTCGATCTAAGGACATCTACTTGCTCTGATATTATGTTGAAGTACATGACTATCTCTACTAAAAATTTAAAGTTGTTAGAGAGAGCATACTTTTATTATTTAATGATATTCTCATCATCCGTGACTCGACATCCATGAAAACCACAAGAAACTAACTCACGCCTAAAAAAGTTAAAATAAACTCGAGACCTCTCAAAAATCAACTAACCTCAACTAGGCCTAAAATCATCCCCAAATCCAACGAAACTCATGCAATCTTGATCAAAGCATTCGAACCCAGAATGTTGACCAAAGTCAACCCGAAAGTTAAATTTCTACAATTTCATAACCTAGGACCTCAAATTCTAAAAAAGACTCAGAATAAAAAACTGAAGACTCTCACGGTTTATATTTCACATTTTGGGACTGATGGAATCAACGGAATCCTATTACGACACTCAGAACTCCAAAAGACACCAAAACTCACTTTTTTAAAAACTTAACCTTTCAAAGTCAAAAAGTACAAAAAATCTTAATTCTTAACTCAAAGCCTAAAACTAATTATTCAAACACAATCAAAAATGACTCAGAGCCGACATCGGGAGGGGTAAAATGATAATTTCCATGGAAAAACAAAATATGACCGACTGGGTCATTATATAAATGGTCAACCGACAAAGTGATGAAATATAAACCTATAGTGCCACATAGTTCTGGAATTTTGGGCTATCTAGAATCCTAATTCACTCGGTGCTAAATACTACTCCCAAAACATACTATCGATACAGCTCATAAGATAACATCTCGCAATTTGAAATAACTAGAAAAAAGTTAATAATCGGAAATAGTCATTTTTGGAAAGAATGAAAATTTGGAAATTTTGTTAAGTTAGAATAAGTTGAGTTTTGGCCAATTTCAAATGGCCATAACTTCTAGATCAGGATGAGTTAGAAGTACTTCCAGATATGGTAGGAAAGATCTTGAAATTATCCTTCCAATGCCGCTGAGTTTGCACGATTCTGAGTTTGTATAAGTGAGTTAATCCCTTTGGAAGTTGGGTGGTTGGAATAAGGAAAGTCCAATTCGAATTTTGAAAGGGTAGTTTGGTCTTTTCCTTAACCAATTATTTTATTTCGTTTTTGGTGATTAAGTTAATGTATAATCAGAATTATAACATTTTAAGTTTTTACCAAAATACGCTAGGGCTTGGAGAAAAGAGAAAAGAAGAGGACAAACGAGAAGAGAAGCAAGATTCGTCAAGATCACTGAGTTTAGCTTGTGGATTTCGTCGGGGGTGATCCCAAAAAGGTATGTGAGATCATATAGCGTTGGGTTAGTTCACCCACGCGCCAACAATTATACAATTCAGCGAATTTAAGTTTTTGAAAGTTTATAAATTGAGTTCTTGATGAACATTGTTGAATGTTTCGTTTAAATTCTTATGGGTTGTGTTGTTGAAGTTTCTTGTGCTTTGATTCATGTTTTCCAAGTGTAATTTTGGTTTGAATCTATCATATATTGAGAATATAAATGATTATAAGTGTTTGGAGAATGAACTAAGTAAAATTAGAAGGTTTAGAGTTGAAAATCGAAGAAGAAAATTTGGGATTTTCTAGAGAAGGGGCTGGGGCGCCATGCCTATCAATGCACCCTAAAATGGGTCTCTGAATGTAGGGGTCTGGGACGATGCGCCATCCAGAGCGCCACAACTTGTTCTCTGAATTTTGAGGGCTGACGCCCTGTGCCTCTCAGAGCGCCAGGGACGCGAATTCTCCCCATTCGTTCCCCTCCTTTTCGTACTTGTTCCTTAGCAATGTACCTATGTTTTCTAGTTGATTCCAACACTCTAAGGTATGTCTAAACATCATTAAAATCATCCATAAACATGATATCATGAACCTTCAATCCATAATCCAATTCAAGGAAAGTTAAGATCAAAGTCAAGAGAAGTTCTTAGAGTTTTCCAAAAGGTTTTTCCAAAGGTTTTAACTTTGTTTTAAGACTTAAAGTTCAAGTTGAGTAAAGAGTAAAGAGTAAAGTTAGAAGTTCATTTCTTCAACAGTATATGGGGACTATGTATTTTCGAAGGGTTTAAAAAATTTCACATTTAAACAAGAATGGAAACCTTGATTTCCAAAGAGCCTTCGGGCTAGTTTTCAGAAAAGAGTAATTGTTTTCTATATGAAGCAACAGATGAAACTTTGATTTCCAAGATAGCCTTTGAGCTAAGGTTTTGAGCACTAATCTCAAATCACAGAAAGAAGTATGTTTTAAACATAGGAGCTAATATTATATTTTTGGGAGTAGTATTGAGAACCGATATGGGGGAGAGTTCAGAAAACTCACAGCCCTCATAAACCATGTAGTCATCATGGGTAGAAAAGGGTCATACTTTTTAGATGATTCCTTTAGTACTTTTTAGCATAGACTAGTAGATCCACTTAGTAATTCAGGTTCTATACCCTCGGCAAGGTATAAGACGGCTCTAGCAACGTGAGGCAAAACGTTATATCATCACAATAGCTCTTAAGTGATGGTTGTCGGTTAGAGAAACTCCCACAGAAGTAATTGTATTCTTATATACACAATTTATTGTATTTTTACATATTTCAGAGTTATATGTATCTTTGCATACACACAAAGTTGACATCATGTTTTAAACAGCTTTTCGTTATATTGCACTTGTTAAATGAGTTCAGTTATGTTGAGTTGAGTTGAGCCAGGTAAGTTCTTCAGTTCCTTTCAAGCTTATGTCTTGTTTTAGAATTCCCCTCGCATACTCGTACATTCAATGTACTGATGCCTTTTGTCCTGTATCTTATTATGATGCAGACACAGGTAACTAGTTTCGGCATCCAGCACATCGTTGATCCAGTGAGCACTCCAGAGTCAGTTGGTGAGCCTCATTGCATTCCGGAGGACTCCTTTTTACTTTTTTTCAGTTATTTTATTAGTTCATTAGGATACACGAGAATAGGTGGAGGACTTATTAAAGGCATATCTGGGGGAGAGAGAAAAAGAACTAGCATAGGGTATGAAATCCTTGTTGATCCTTCTCTCTTCTTGCTCGACGAACCAACTTTAGGCCTTGATTCGTCTTCCACAAGGAAGGAACCAGTCGATTCCCCTTTCTGTCTTTCGGTGGCATAAAGAAAATAGATTCAAATTGATGTCGTGGGGTTTTTCCTGACATCCATTTCAGTTGTTTTAAAGGCTTCATAGACAGTCAGATGTTAGTTCTTTAGTCTTTTCATTGTCATTATCTTATGTTAAGACTTGAGTTTGCCTTAATGGCCAGTTGAATGTTCATTTATAATATTCCATTTTATTACATAGACTTGTATTTGTTGAATTAAGTCTTCCGCTGAGTAAGTAAGCTAGGCCAAGGGTTCGCTTGGGGCCAACAATGGTTCTCGAGTGCCAGCCAAGTCCAGGGTGTAGGCTCGGGGTGTGAAAAACTTGTTATCAGAGCACAGAGTTCAAGAGTCCTATGGAGTCTATGAAGCCGTGTCTGTAGAGTCCTAGTTATCGGTGTGTAGCGCGCCACATCTATAATTAGGAGGCTGCAACATTTAGGAATTCCTTCACTTTCTTCATACTCATTTCGTGCCATAGAGTTTATCTCTAAAAAGTTTCTTCTAACTCGTGCTTGTGCGTAACTGATATTGATATGGCCTATGGTCGAGGGTGCCTTCATGAGGTGTTTCTTTCCTCGTGAGCTAAGAGAAACAAAGAGATGGTTACTGACATGAGGAGAAGAATGAGTTTATTTGTTGTTGGGTTGTCTCATATGTCAAGTAATGAAGGTAAGGCAGCCATGCTAATAGGTGAAATGTACATAGCAAGGTTGATGATCCATGTGCAATAAGTTGAGAAGGACCAGTTGAAGGATAGAAGAGAGTTTGAGAATAAGGGGGAAAATACATCAGGGAATGAATCCAGTCAGCAAAAGACTAATGTCAACCAGTCATCCTTCCAACAGAAATAGAAGGGACCTGCTCCATCATCTGCTAGTACACCTACACCAAGGAACAAAAGTGAGTACAATAGTAAGAATTCTCAGAACTTCAGGGCTAGACCTTTTTATTCTCAGGGTAGCATTGCGCAAGGGGGTAGTAAGCCTCCTGCCTGCGCTAAGTGTGGTAGGAACCACTCAGGTACATGTCGTGAGGGCTCCAGGGCTTGTTTCAAGTGTGGTCAGAATGGTCATTTCATGCGAGAATGTCCAAAGAACAAGCAGGGTAATGGTAATGGGGGCAATAAGGCCTAGTCTTCTTCAGTTGCTCCACCATAAAGAGTTGCACCTAGAGGGACAACTTTCGGTACTGGCGGAGGAACAAACCGCTTTTATGCTATCATTAGTCTCCAAGAGCAAGAGGATTCGCCAGATGTTGTCACTGGTATGATCCAAGTCTTTGACTTTACTATTTATGCTTTGCTAGATCCAGGAGCGAGTTTATTTTTTGTAACTCCATATGTTGCTATGAATTTTGATACTATTCCTGAGCAACTTAGTGAACCATTCAGTGTTTCTACACCTATTGGTGAGTCCATTATAGTAGAGAGAGTCTATCATGATTGTCTTATTTTCGTCAATCACAAGAGTACCATGGCTGATTTAATTGAGTTAGACATGGTAGGTTTTGATGTCATTCTTGGTGCCTCAGTTGATTGTAGAACTCGAGTTGTCAAGTTTCAGTTTCCAAATGAGTCAGTCATAGAGTGGAAAAGTAGTGCAGCAGTGCCTGAGGGTCGTTTCATTTCGTACCTTAAGGCAAGGAAGTTAGTTTCTAAGGGGTGTGTCTATCACTTAGTCCGAGTTAATGACTATAGTGTTGAGATACCTCATATACAATCAGTCCCAATAATAAAAGAGTTTCCAGAAGTCTTTCCTGATGATCTTCCCGGAGTCCCTCCTAAGAGAGAGATAGATTTCGATATAGATATTCTTCCAGATACTCATTTTATATCTATTCTGCCATATAGAATGGCACCAGTAGAGTTGAAAGAGCTTAAAGAGCAGTTAAAGGATCTCCTAGATAAGGTCTTTATTTGACCAAGTGTCTCACCTTGGGGTGCTCCGGTCTTATTTGTGAGAAAGAAAGATGTTTCCCTTAGGATGTGTATAGATTACCGTCAGTTGAACAAGGTTACCATCAAGAACAAGTACCCTCTTCCAAGGATTGATGATCTTTTCTATCAGCTTCAGGGTGCTTCTTGTTTTTCAAAAATAGTCCTCAGATCTGGCTACCATCAGTTAAAAATAAGGGAATATGATATTCCCAACACAACATTCAGGACCCGTTATGGTCATTATGAGTTTATGGTCATGTCGTTCGATTTAACTAATGCACCTGCAACGTTCATGGACCTTATGAATAGAGTTTTCAAACCTTATTTAGATATGTTTGTTATCATCTTCATTGATGACATACTAATCTATTCAAGGAATGAAGAAGATCACGCTAGCCATCTCAGAATAGTTCTTCAGACTTTGAAATATAAGGAGTTATATGTTAATTTCTCTAAATGTGAGTTTTGACTTGAGTCTGTGGTGTTCTTGGGCCACATAGTTTCCGATGATGGAATTAGAGTTGATACCCAAAAGATTGAAGCAATGTAGAAGTAGCCTAGACCCGCATCTCCAAGTGATATTAGGAGTTTCTTAGGTTTGGCTGGCAATTATAGAAGGTTTGTCAAAGGGATTCTCGTCCATTTCATCCCCTTTGACCAAATTGACTCAGAAGACAATTAAGTTTTAATGGTCTGAAGCTTGTGAGAAAAGCTTGCAGGAATTGAAAAAGAGGTTGACTACTGTCCCAGTTTTGACCTTACCAGAAAGTACGCAAGGCTTTGTTGTCTATTGTGATGCGTGTAGAGTTGGTTTGAGTTGCGTGTTAATGCAGAATGGCAAAGTCATAGCTTATGCCTCCAGACAGTTGAAAGTTCATGAGAAGAATTACCCAATCCATTACTTAGAGTTGGCTATCGTAGTAAATGCTTTGAAGATATGGCGTCATTATTTGTATGGTGTTCATGTTGATTTATTCACTGATCACAAGAGTCTTCAATATGTGTTCACTCATGAAGAGCTTAATCTCAGACAAATGAGGTGGTTAGAATTACTCAAGGATTATGACATAAGTATTCTTTACCACTCGCGTAAGGCTAATGTTGTTGATGATGTTTTAAGCAGGTTCTCTATAGGTTGTACTGCCCATGTTGAGGAGGGAAAAAAAGATTTAGCGAAAAATGTGCATAGACTTGCACGCTTAGGAGTCCGACTAGTGGATTCCACAGAATGAGGAGTAGTGGTGATAAATGAGGCTGAATCTTCATTAGTGTCAGAAGTGAAAGAAAAGTAAGACCAAGATCCAATTTTGCTTGAATTGAAGGCAAATGTTCATAAGCAAAAAGTATTAGCTTTTGAACAAGGGGGAGATGGAGTATTGAGATATCAAGGTAGGTTGTGTGTTACCAATGATGGATGGACTCCAAGAGAGGATCATGGAGAAAGCTCATAGCTCCAAATATTCCATTCATCTGGGTTCCACAAAGATGTATCGTGATTTAAGAGAGGTATATTGGTGGAATAGTATGAAGAAGGGCATTGCAAAATTTGTTGCTAAGTGCCTAAATTGTCAACAAGTTAAAGTAGAGCACCAAAGTCCTGGTGGTTTGGCTCAGAATATAGAACTTCCGGAATAGAAGTGGGAGATGATTAATATGGACTTCATCACAAGTTTACCAAGGTATTGCAGGCAGCATGATTCTTTTTGGGTGATTGTCGACAGAATGACAAAATCAGCCCACTTTTTGCCGGTAAAGGCTACTCATTTGGCAGAAGATTATGTTAAGTTGTATCTTCAAGAGGTGGTAAGACTTCATGGGGTTCCGGTCTCCATTATTTTAGATAGAGGTGAGCAATTTACTGCACAGTTTTGGAAGTCATTCCAAAAAGGCTTGGGTTCAAAAGTGAACTTAAGTACTGCCTTTCATCCTCAGACAGATGGGCAAGTAGAGCGCACTATTCAGACCTTAGAAGATATGCTTAGGGCTTGTGTGATTGATTTCAAAGGGAATTGGGATGATTACCTACCTCTTATTGAGTTTGCTTACAACAATAGTTACCACTCGAGCATCCAAATGGCTCCTTATGAAGCTCTTTATGGGAGAAGAAAAAGATCTCCTATTGGATGGTTTGAAGTTAGTGAAGCAGGGTTGATAGGACCAGATTTGGTTCATCAAGCTATGGAGAAGGTGAGAGTGATTCAAGAGAGGTTAAAAACGACACAGAGTCGTCAGAAATCCTACACTGATGTTAGGAGAAGAGAGTTAGAGTTTGAAGTTGATGATTGGGTGTATTTAAA
>NW_006240121.1:11893-18025 GCF_000226075.1 Solanum tuberosum
GTATATTGGACCTGATCAAATATCCAAGAGGATTGGCAATGTAGCTTATTAGCTGGAGCTATCACAAGAATTAGTCGAGGTTCATCTAGTGTTTCACATCTCTATGTTGAAGAAGTGCATGGGCGATCCTTCATTGATCATACCAACTGAATATACTGGGATCAATGATAGCTTATCTTACGAAGAGATTCCGATTCAAATTCTAGATCGTCAAGTTCGCAAGTTGAGAACAAAAGAAGTAGCATCAGTCAAAGTCCTTTGGAGGAACCAATTTTTTGAAGAAGCTACTTGGGAAGCTGAGGAGGATATGAAGATATCCACCTCTCTTTGAATCCGGAGAAGTTCTGAATTAAGGTACTAATCCTTTCTTAGTATTTATTTATAAGTTGGCATGTTGTTTTGCATTTGCTTGTGGGTGCTTGAACTGAATGTTGCATGCTACACCCTTAGCCTAGTAAGAGTAATCTCATTCAAGGACGAATGTTCCCAAGGGGGAGATATTGTAACATCTCGCAATTTGAAATAACTAGGAAGAAGCTAATAATTGGAAATAGTCATTTTTGGAAAGAATGAAAATCTGGAAAATTTGTTAAGTTAGAATAAGTTGAGTTTTGGCTAACTTCAAACTGTCATAACTTCTAGCTCAGGATGAGTTAGAGATACTTCCAGATATGGTAGGACATATCTTGGAATTATCTTTCCAACGCCGCTGAGTTTGCACGATTCCGAGTTCGTATGAGTGTGTTATGCCCTTTGGAAGTTGGGTTGTTGGAATAAGGAAAGTCCAATCCGGATTTTGAAATGGTAGTTTGGTCTTTTCCTTGCCCAATTATTTTATTTCGTATTTGGTAATTAAGTTAGGGTATAATCAGAATAAGATCAGTTTACGCTTTTTCCAAAATATGATAGGGCATGGAGAAAAGAGAAAAGAAGAGGAGAAAGGAGAAGAGAAGCAAGATTCATCAAGATCGCTGAGTTTAGCTTGTGGATTTCGTCGGGGGTGATCCCTACAAGGTATGTGAGATCACATAGCATTGTATTAGTTCACCCACATGCCAACCATGATTCAATTCAGAGAATTTAAGTCTTTGAAAGTTTAGAAATTGAGTTCTTGATGAACATTGTAGAAGGTTTCATTTGAATTCTTATGGGTCGTGTTGTTGAAGTTTCTTGCGTTTTGATTCATGTTTTTCGGGTGTAATTTCAGTTTCAATCTACCATATGTTGAGAGTATAAACGATTCTAAGTGTTTGGAGAAAGAACTAAGTGAAATTAGAAGGTTTAGAATTGAAAAACGAAGAAGAAAATTCGGGATTTTCTGGGGAAGGGGATGGGGAGCCGCGCCTCGCCTCTTAGTGTGCCCCAAAACGGGTCTCTGAATGTGGGGCTCTGGGACAACACACCAGCTAGAGTTCCCCAACTTGTTCTCTGAATTTTGAGGGATGGTGCCACGCGCCTCTCAGAGCGCCAGGGACACTAGTTCTCCCCATTCGTTCCCCACCTTTTCGTACTTGTTCCTTAGCAATGTACCTATGTTTTCTAGTTGATTCCAACACTCTAAGGTACATCTAAACATCGTGAAATCATCCATAAACATGAGATCATGAACGTTGAATCCATAATCCAATTCAAGGAAAGTCAAGAGAAGTTCTTAGAGTTTTCCAAAAGTCTTTTCCAAATGTTTTAACTTTGTTTTAAGACTTAAAGTTCAAGTTGAGTAAAGAGTAAAGTTTGGAGTTCATTTCTTCAAAGGTATATAGGGACTATGTATTCCCAAAGGGTTTAAAATGATTTCACATTTAAACAAGAATGGAAACCTCGATTTCCAAAGAACCTTCGGGCTAGTTTTCAAAAAAAGAGTAATCGCTTTCTAAAATGAAGCAAGAGAGGAAACTTTGATTTCCAAGATAGCCTTTGAGCTAAGTTTTTGAGCACTAATCTCAAATCACATAAAGAAGTATGTTTTAAAAATAAGAGCTAATATTATATTTTTAGGGAGTAGTATTGAGCACCGATATGGGGGAGAGTTCAGAAAACTCATAGACCCCATAAACCATATAGCTATCATGGGTAGAAAAGGGTAATACTTTTTAGATGATTCCTTTGGTACTTTTTAGCATAGACTAGTGGATCCACTTAGTATCATCACAATAGATCTTAAGTGATGGTTGTCGGTTAGAGAAACTCCCATAGAAGTAATTATATTTTTATATACACAGTTTATTGTATTTTTAAAGACATTTCAGAGTTATATGTATCTTTGCATACACACAGAGTTGACATCATGTTTTAAACAACTTTTCTTTATATTGCACTTGTTTTAAACTGCTTTATATTGAAATGAGTTCAGTTATGTTGAATTGAGTTGAGCCAGGTAAGTTCTTCAGTTCCTTTCAAGCTTATGTCTTGTTTTAGAATTCCCTTCGCATACTCGTACATTCAATGTATTGATGCCTTTTGGCCAGCATCTTATTATGATGCAGACACAGGTATCTAGGATCGCATCCAGCGCATCGTTGATCCAGTGAGCACTCCAAAATCAGTTGGTGAGCCTCCTTGCATTCCGGAGGACTCCTTTTTATTCTTTCAGTTATTTTATTAGTTCATTAGGATGTCGTGGGGTTTGTCCCGACATCCATCTCAGTTGTTTTAGAGGCTTCATAGACAGCCAGATGTTAGTTCTTTAGTCTTTTCATTGTCATTATCTTATGTTAAGACTTGAGTTTGCCTTAATGGCTAGTTGAATGTTTCTTTATAACATTCTAGTTTATTACATAGACTTGTCTTTGTTGAATTAAGTCTTCCGCTAAGTAAGTAAGCTAGGCCAAGGGTTTGCTTGGGGCCAGCAATGGTTCTCGAGTGCCAGCCACATCCATGGTGTAGGCTCGGGAAGTGACACATAACCTATCTATTAGCTTATCTAGAAGCTTATAATGAGTCTTGCTCAAAAATATTTTTCTAAAACATAAATGGTTGTGAGACTATGCGCAAATCTATGAGACGAAGCTCAAATCTTTCTTTATAAAACCATATGCTGAAATCTCTTTCTAAAACATATCTTTCTAATCATGAGAAAGTTTTCTAGAACATGTATAACTTGTAGATTCTCAAAATAGCTTTCATAATAATATAAAGGCTCTAAAATCATGCTTTAGTATATAAGCTTCAAGAATCATGGACAAAATCATGTCAAGAACTGATAAGAATGACAATGGAAAAATCTTGCTCAACATAAAAAGAGACACAATAGAAAAAATTCATAATCACGATTAAGTAAGTTCAAGAAATAATGCAATTGACTCATAAAAATGGTGAATTTGAAAGTGGGCTTATAAATCCTAACCATATAATTGAATTCTTGAAAATTTAGGAATTTTAGACATTAGGTTGAAAGTAATTCCTGATTAGAGTGCTACATACCTTAATCGCTCCAATTACCGAAGAAAAGTGTGATCTTGGAAGAAGAAGAACCGCAAAACCTTTCTCAAACCTTGGAGATGAGTTCTTGAAGAGCTTTCTTGAAAATTTATGAATTTCATGAATAGGAGATATTAATTCGTGTTAAGATGAAGAAATTATGATGTTCTTTGGTCAAATATTACCTTGGAAGATGGATGAACCTTGGAGAAAGTTAGTTTCTTGAAAACTTCTCTTTCTATGGTAAATTTATGGAGTTTCTTGAAAACTTCTCTTTCTAGGGTAAATTTATGAACTAGGCAGGTGAACTACGTCTTAGAGGATTATTAAAAGACCCCCATAGGCGTGCAACCATACAAGAAGGCAGTAGTTTCTGCCTTGGTGCGATAGCGCGTGGAAAATGCATCAGGTGTGCGGCAAGACAATGTCCAGTAAAGTGGACATAACTTTTTACCCCGAACTCTAATTGATGCAAGCTTGGTGGCGTTGGAAAGAAGAGTTATAGACCTTTAGTTTGATAGGTCATGAACCACCTAATTCATTATATGCTAAGAGATATGGTCATTTGAAGTTCGCCCTTGCATGAACTAATGTGGAATACTTAGCCGGTAAGAAGGTCTTAAACTTGGCTTGGTGTTAGAGGTTCCTTATGACCCTAAATCACTTTTGATACCCTTTCTATACTTGATAAAGAACCTTAAAACATATAAGAAAGTAGGACATCACCCGGTTCAAACTCATATACTTATGGCGAACGATTCACATTCTAAGAGTAGAGTTACGAGGTGTTACATATCAAGCCAATCGAAATTGTTAATTAATAGCCTCAATATATCTTATTTTATTCAAAAGTTAGTTTTATATATGGACACATAAGTAGGAAAGCTATTTTTCCTAATTAGTCCAGCAACGCACATTGAGAAATTTAATAGTTTGATGGAGGACTATTTTAATAAGCAGAAATATCTTGATGATATTTATTTACACTTAAAAACATACAGCTAATCACTGCTTAACTCAAAAAAGAATAGAATTTGTATATTTTGCACACCAAATATGATGTGACATATCACATATTATATGTCATTCACGGGCAGAGTTATTAATTTAATGAATGATGTGCAAAATAAAAAAATATAGATTTAAGATAATTAATATAATATCTCGCCTTATAAAGAGCTAAATTTAGAAAGAGACAAATCTGAAATTTTACAAGTTATGCTTAAGTTGCCATAAACCATGTAGCCAATGTGGGTAGAAAGGGTCATACTTTTTAGATGATTCCTTATTGCTTTTTAAGCAGGAGTTCTATACCCCAACAAGGTATAGGACAGTTCTGGCAACGTGGGCGAGACGGTGCATCATCACATAACTCATAGTGATGGTTGTCGGTTAGAGAATCTCCCAAACAGAGTTTATTTTGTATTTTTACATACAAACTGAGTTATATTGTATTTTCCAATACATTGAGTTGTTATCTATTGTTTTAAAAGATTTTCTTTATATCGCATCATTGTTATTGCTTTTATATTGAAATGAGCTGAGTTGATTGAGTTGAGACGAGGTAAGTTATTTCTTCAGTTCCAATTCAATCTTATGTCATGTTTTAGTTTTCCCCTTGCATGCTCGTACACTCCATGTACTGACGTCATTTAGCCTGCATCTTTCATGATGTAGATACATGTAACCAGGATCATCAACCAGCGCTTCGTTGATCCAGATGAGTTCCAGAGTTGTTTGGTGAGCCTCCTTGCTTTAGGAGGATCCCTTATTTATCTTCAATTATTTCAGTTTGTTAGGATGATCGAGGGTCTTTTCCCGACATCCCTCATAGTATTAGAGGCTTCATAGATAGATAGACAGTAGTAGTTCATGAGTCTTGTTCATTTCAGTTGTTATGTTGAGACTTGAGTTGCCTATTTCTGGCTAGTTGAATATTCTTATATATTCTGAGTTTATCTTTTTAGACATTTGAGTCATGTTTATCTTTTGAGTTTATCTTATATTGAGTAAGTCTTCCGCTGAGAGTTGAGCCAGGCCAAGGGTTTGCTTGGGGCCAGTAATGGTTCTCGTGCTGGCCACGTCCAGGGTGTAGGCTCGGAGAGTGACAATTAACATTTAATGTCTTACCTCATATAATTTTTTAGTGAAGAGTATGCACCAGACCATCCTTTGTCTAAGGTGGCTTGGCCATAATGCCATTGAACACCCCACATTATATGTCAATTGGCTTGAATTTCTTAAAATGAGAAAATGGATTTTTTAATGGAAATAAGTAAAACAAGTTTCATAAGTGACATTCCACCTCTTGACCATCTCACTCCCCACCTGATCCCTTCCCTACAGTGTTTTGTTAGATAATCATCATATATTATATTATTATACTATATAAGTGGGAAGAATGTTAGGCAAAGGTTAGATTACTATTTTTCCCTTATACTAAATCATAATCTAATTAATTAAATATGAGTAAATAAATTTCTATTTTATAGTATAGTCTAAATTACTCTTAATTTAAAAGTTGAAAAGTTTAAAAAGTAATTACATTTTGTTATATATAACTATTAAATGTAATTATTTTTTTAAACTTTTAAACTTTTAAATTAAGAGTAATTAAGACTATACAATAAATCAGAAATTTATTTACTAATATTTAATTAATTAGATTATAATTTAGTATAGGGGGGAAATAGTAATCTAATATATATATATATA
>NW_006240122.1:0-229 GCF_000226075.1 Solanum tuberosum
TTCAACCCATACACTTGGAAGCACAAAAGTCCCTCAACAACCCATAGATTACAACTATCAACGTCAACAACTAACAACCCTAACAACAATTCCAACAACTTCAACAACGAAATCCGATCCCTTCTCAATAAATAAAAGGGCTAAGTGTGTGGGGGAAAGGATCACCCAACACTAAAAGCTCACATACCTTGGTAGGGATCACCCCCGACGAAAATCCACGATGATCTTG
>NW_006240122.1:518-2420 GCF_000226075.1 Solanum tuberosum
CGAACTCGGAATTGAGCAAACTTGGTGGCGTTGGAAAGATCATTCCACAAGCTTCACAACCATCACTGGAACTACTCCTAACTCATCCTGAGCTAGAAGTTATGACTGCTCAAAGTTGGCCAAAAATCACTAATTTCATACTTAGCCAAATTTTTTCCAAATTTTCAAGTCCTTTCCAAAAATGAAAATTTTCAAATTCTAAGCCTCTTCTTAGCTATTTCAAATTTTCCGGATGTTACAGAGTGGCCAAGCATGAAAAGTAGAGTTCATTGTATTGAAGATAAATAACCTGACAAAAAACTTATTTTAATAAATATGTACATTGGTAGAAGTAAGTAGGAAATTTCTTGGAAACTTTAATGCAATATGCACACAATGATCCACTAAAAGTACAAGCAAATAAAGGTGCAAAGAAAAAACAGGGTAATTTTTTATGGCACCGACAACATGACTTGACTTCATCAATTCATTGCGAAATCAAGTCTAATTTACTTTATAGTTCATAGTTTCTACCATAAATACTAATTCACTTTATAATAAATTACATTGTGTATTGTTAATTAATAATTTTGTGCCAAATTTCAAGTCAGATACACTATTCTTTTAGATATCAAGTCAAATACATGTATCAAAGATACTAGATACATTCTAAAATACAAATACGTATGATCCAATTTCTCTTTGTGTAGATGGATAGTGGGTTCTTAACCATAAATGAGAAGAATTAAATACTAGCAATTATTACTCCTTACTATTAAGTTAACCCTATTGCTGATTAAATTAACAACATTGATCTATCGAGGAGTAATAGAAATTTAAGAGATGGTGAAACTTACTCATATATATTCAATTGTGATAGATTCAAATCAGTAATAAATGTATGGTTAAAACCCCATTGGATTTGTGGAGCTGAAATTTCTAAAAATGTGTATTTTTTTTGGTTTTTATCTGGTGTCGCTCCCTACTAAGAATTTTTTCATATCTAGGATTCGAACCCAAATCTCTGGTTAAGTGAGGAGCATCCCCATCCGCTCCACCACATCTTTTGGTGGGCTTTTAGAAGGCCAAACACATATGCAAACCCTTAAACTTGTTCCTAAATTTCATTTTGGCACTTCAACTCAACCTTGTTCCATTTTAACCCTTCAACTCCAATTTTTCTGTTCCATTTAAGCACTTCTAAGTAATGTGGTAAAGTGTGTGCATCACACTTTCTCTAAGAGAGTGAAAGACCAAAAAAAGTATTTTTTTAAAAAATAACAAAAGATTAACCCTTCAAGTCTATTACTTTTTACGTACCATTTAAACACAAAATATTAATTTTATGATTTCTTTATTTCTATATATGCTCTTCAACTGCAATTTTGTATTTTAAAAATTGGCTCATCCGTTAGTTATTGTAAAAAATTAAAATTGATGGATGATTGATTTTTTTTTTAAAAGTAACAATTTCTTTTTGAGAGTTTCCCTGTATTTTTGCGTGAAAATAACCGATGAAAGTGCGTCGATTTTCTTTCTTAAGAAAATCAATGACAACCTAATGAAGTCTATCGAGTTTCAACATTTTTTTATAGTGTTATAAATTAGCAATGAACATGAGTTTTTTTTACTCGTATTTCATTGAATGAAAAATTAGAAAGCTGGTATTCGAGTTAGTCCAAATAGACTAGATATGAAAAAAAATATGTGGTGTTATTTAATTTAATTATTTGTTTTAAAAAGAAACAACACACTTTCGTCGATTATTTTTTCACACAATAATGTATAGAAACTCTATAAAAAGTGTTTTTAAAAAAAAACTGATGTTCATCCATTATTATTATTTTTTTTAAAAAAATATGACCTTGATTTTTAAAATGAAAAAAGTGGAAATGAAGAACATAAATAAAAATGAAGAAACTT
>NW_006240122.1:2732-14760 GCF_000226075.1 Solanum tuberosum
GAAATTTAGGGGCAAGTTTAAGGGTCTGCATATGTGTTTGACCCTTTTAGAATGTATGGAAAAAAATTACACTAGACACAAAAAGTTTTTGAAAAAATAGCAATAATTACATCTTCCATTCAAGTAGAGTTTTTAAAGTCAAAGTCGTCTGTTTTCTTTAAAATTAAAGACAAATTTCAATCAATATTTGGTAGAGAAGATAAAGGGAGGTTGGTGTTTGTACTTGTGGAGCAATAAATTTCGTGGCGGAGTTAGGAGTTCAGTGAAAGGTGTGCAAATATTTTTCTTAGTTATGTTAAGGGTGTACAAAATTAAATATACACTTATAATAACAGAGTAATATTTAGTCTCGATATACCACATAATTTTCTAGCGATATGTGTGTACCAAACACCCTTCACCTAAAGTGGCTCCGCCCATGACAATATATAATTTCATTTAACTTCTCTTAAAATTTTGTTTCTTCTCATTTTGGGATACTCTTTTTCTTTGATGCTTCATCCACTTGTACTTTTAGCTGTCCATTTTGTAGTCCAGAGCCTAAAGGGCAAGTATTTTATTTTTTTTACAAAAATTCCAAAAGAACAACAAAAAAAAATTAAAGAGCAAAGGGGTAAAGGCACATGATCCCCACACCTTACCCCAAAATTTTTAACGCGGTTAACAATGTAAAATGGAAGGCACATGCGAGGTCACGCCTTGTAAGGTGCATAGCTCCCATACCTTTATTTCTTTTTAGTTGTCACACTGCTTTTCGAGAGTTGGGTGACCTTTTCCCAATTTTTGTTGGAATTCGTCAAGTTCATGCACAATTGTCAGCACTTTAATCCATGTCACAATCAAACATAAATGTGTGGAAGGCGTGAAGAAATTTCCTACTACTTACTATGGATGAGTAATATTCAATGTAAATGTACTAGTTGACTACTGGGAGGTGAAGATACTGATAAAACAATTACGAGTTACTTGTACGAACTTTTAACAAGAAGGAAAATAATCACTTTTTAAACTGATAAAAGGCTAAAGCATGGCGATACGATCCTAGAAGAACTCTTGAAAGCTTTCAAATACTCTCAAGTTGCCCTCGTTATTTTCCCTTAAATAAAAGGAAAGATATGTTCTTTTTTAAGCGGATTAAAAAATAAATCAAACAAATTAAAATGAAATTAGTATTTTCTATTTCCATGTGGAGGTGACAAATTTCTCTATTTGTTACAAAACAACTAGATTCTTGGCTTGAAGAAATAGATTCAACAAAAAGAAGTTCGGTATACAATAATCCAATCTTCTAGATACATATATTTATATAACTCCCGTTTTAATACAAGTGATGTGACACCTCTCTTGGAACCAATGTAGCTCAAGTGGTCGAGCAACTATTGATAGGAGTGTATATCGTTTGTTTCTTATCCGTCATTCTTTTTGGAATCGACTAAAAAAAAAGTGATTCATATAAATTGGAACAAAGAAAATAGTTAATTACAATTTTTTCCAAATAATAACCAATCAAAAGCAGGGATATGATCCAATTTTTCTTACCGTGAGTCCATAACCATAAATAAAAATAATTATTAGTTAATTACAATTATTAAATAGGAGATCGAATAATAACAATGATTCTAGTAGAGTCATAATTATTCCTTCATTCTTAATTAAATATTTTGGGTTTGTGCCTTGATTATTGACTAGTCCTTGTTAGGAAGTGTTTTACCCTTGATGTGAAACCTCTCGACACGAATCTAAATTAAGTCAGGCATCTTTGCGGATACATAATACTAAGTAGAACTAACTCACAATAGTTTGATTCAACGGAGATATTTTTCAAGATATAGCCTTTCTTTGTAGCTTCATGCACTTATATTTTCAGATGTCCATTGTGTTCATATTACTGTGGAACCCATAGCAATAATTCAATTGGAGTAGACCCCGTCTTCCAAATTTTTTACCGACACAACATGAAGACTAGACTTCATTGCATTGAATATAAACAAACAGTCAAAAGCAATAAATGTAGGAAATTTCTTGGAAACTCTAATGCATATCCACACAATGGACCACTAAAAATTGAAGTACAAGCACATACTAGTGCAAAGAAAAAAGAAGGGCAAATTCTTTGTCATCGACAACGCGACTTGACTTTATCCGTTCATTGTGATGAAAGGTAAAAATCTATCAAAAATAGTAGGAGAAAACTATTAAATTACACAAACATTTCTACCATAAATACTAATAATAGATTGAGAGAGGCCAACGAAAGAGGGAGAGAGACGAGCGAGAGAGGAGAGAGGCGAGCAAGAAAGTCAACATACTAGATACACATATTTTTTTTTAATACTAGATACATTATGAAATACAAATACATAGAGAGCGAGGGTGAGAAAGAGAGTTAATGTATCTCAGATACATACGAGTCACACTTGAATATACAGTGTATTTGGAACAAATTACACCAAATTGGACCTGCATATATTTGAGATACATGTATCTGAGTGCCTAGATGATTGTATCTGGTGAATTAAAATATGGTATGAAAGATAATTTCAAAAACTAAAATAAAAATACGTAATTAGACTCTAAACTAGTCGGATTTGTATTGTGTTCGTAATAGTAATGTGGTCCAATTTTTCTTTGTTCAGATGGATAGTGGGTCCATAACCATAGACTGGAATGTTTATTTCTTCTTTCCTCTATATAACTAATTTGTTCATCAATTGATCTCATCCGATCCATACACTTTACTTTTTCTTTTTAGACAATTAACTGAATCTATGGCATCATCTTCTTCTTCTGCGAGTAATTCACACTACTGTCCTCGATGGAAGTACGATGTCTTTCTGAGTTTCAGAGGAGTTGATACCCAGAATAATTTTATGAGTCACTTGTACAATGGTTTAAAAAATAGGGGAATATTCACCTTTCTAGATGATGAAAGGCTAGAGGATGGCGATTCCAACTCAGAAGAACTCGTGCAAGCGATAGAGGAGTCTCAAGTTACTGTAATCATTTTCTCAAAAAAATATGCTACGTCAAGGTGGTGCTTGAATGAACTAGTGAAGATTATGGAATGCAAGGAGAAAGAAAATAAACAAACAGTTATACCAATCTTCTGTAATGTGGATCCATCACATATTCGATACCAAAGTGATAGCTTTGTAGAAGCATTTGCCAAACACGAATCAAGGTGTAAGCATGATGTTGAGGGGATGCAGAAGGTTCAAGGATGGAGGAATTCCCTAACTGCTGCCACAGATCTAAAAGGACATGATATTCATGACGGGTGAGTTGGAAACAAATAATTGCTTTTGATGAAAAAAATAACAATATGTTTCTATATATTACCCTGAACTATAATGTTTCCTATTTAATACGCTCTTGAACATTAAAATTATGAAATACTTTCTAATACTTGACTTCCTCACATTGTCAACAATCAATCTCTAATTTATGTAGGATTAATCAATCAAAGGAAATTGAGCAGATTGTCGACCACATCTCTTCCAAATTTTGCAGGAGTGCTCGTTTTTTATCTTATTTGCAAGATGTTGTGGGAATAAATGCTCATTTGGAGGAACTAAAATCCCTACTTCAAATAAAAATCGATGATGTTCGAATTGTTGGGATCTGGGGAATAGGCGGAGTCGGTAAAACGACGATAGCAAAAGCCATCTTTGATACTTTATCTGATCAATTTAAAGCTGCTTGTTTTCTTGCCGATGTTAAAGAAAATGCAAGAAAGTTACAAAATACTCTTCTCTCTGAACTGTTAAGAAAAAAAGATGATTACGTATATAATAAGTATAATGGGAAGTGCATGATTTAGAGCAGACTTTGTTCTATGAAGGTGTTGATGATCATTTGGAGTATTTAGCAGGTGGTGTTGGTTGGTTTGGTAATGGAAGTAGAGTTATTGTAACAACTAGAAATAGACAATTGATAGAGAATAATGATGCAATATATGAAGTGCAGATACTACCTGATCATGAAGCTATGCAATTGTTCAATCAACATGCTTTCAAAAAAGAAGTTCCAGATGAGTGTTTTAAGAAGTTCTCGTTGGAGGTACTAAATCACACTAATGGCCTTCCTTTAGCCCTCAAGATGTGGGGTTCTTTGCTGCATAAGAAAGGTGTAGATAAGAGGAAAAGAATTGTAGACCAAATAAAGAAAAACTCTAATTCAGAAATTTTTGAAAAAACTCAAAATAAGTTATGATGGATTGGAGCCCAAAGAGCGAACGATATTTCTAGATATCGCATGTTTCTTCCGAGGAGATGAAAGAAAAGAAGTCATGCAAATTGTTGAGAGCTATGATTCTTGAGCTGAATACATATTGGATGTCCTAATTGACAAATCCCTTGTGTTCATCTCTGAATATGATTGAGTTGAAATGCATGACTTGATTGAAGATATGGGCAAATACATAGTGAAAATGCAAAAAGATTCTGGAGAACCTAATAGAGTATGGAATGTTGAAGATTTCGAAGATGTGATGATGAACAATATGGTAAGTAAGCTAAACAATGCAATAGTGTTCATATTTCAAACATATATATACTTTGTTCCTCTAGTTTCATATATTGCACGCACAAGTCATTTAAGTTGTTTCAAATCCACACTACCTAGTTTGTTTATGAGAGCATGTAAAACATTTTAACTTGAGTCTAATAAAATTGTCAAAAAATGTATCATTAACAAATAAAATTAACTACGCAAAGCATTTCTCTTAAGCGGCATATTTCTTAACTAATATTTGTACCTTAAATTTTATTTGATGGTGCTGGCTCTTCAAGAACTTCAAGTACAATTATAAATAATATAAAACATGACAAAATTAGCATTCGGGGTAGAGTAAGAAAACAATGATATTGATAAGTGGATTGTACATGATTTGTTGATTCATGATCTTTTTATAGGGGATCATGGTGTAAAACCTTTTCAATATATTATATGTGATGTACATGAGAGAATATATATAGAGTCTAACTTAAGAGTCCTATCGTTACACTAGGACAATAACACAATAACAAAACCAACACAAACTAGGAGATAAGAGACTAATCCTAGTTGGACTACAAACACTGCCTCATCTGTCTTCATTCCCCCTCAAGTTGAGCAGGGTGCTGAACTACTGTCAACTTGTTCTTTAAATCAAGAAAGCGAGACTTTGACAAGGGCTTGGTGAGCACATCAGCAACTTGATCATGAGTACTCACATATCGAACTGAAAGTGACTTTGCACGAACCTTATCGCGAACAAAATGAAAATCAATTTCCATATGTTTTGTACGAGAGTGGAAAATGGGATTAGCTGTCAAGTAGGTAGCACTAAGGTTATCACACCAAATGATAGGAACAGTACATGTGAAGCAGCCTATCTCCCGAAGAAGGAATTCAACCCAGGTAATTTTAGATGTAGCTGCTGCTAATGCCCGATACTCAGCCTCAGTGCTGGACCTAGAGACAACTCATTGCTTCCGTGAAGACCATGAGATCAAGTTATCACCAAGAAATATAGCAAAACCAGTGGTGGATTTTCGATCATCCACATCTCCCCCCCAATCCGAATCAGAATATTCGTGAAGCAAGTCATTTGAAGTACGTTTGAAGAACAGGCCATGGGAAGCAGTAGCTTTAACATAACGTAAAATACGTTTCACAGCTATCCAGTGAACATCCAGGGGACAATTCATGAATTGGGATACTTTGTTCACAGCATAAGCAACATCTGGTCGAGTGAAGGTGAGATACTGAAGTGCCTCAACAGTGCTGCGATATAAAGTAGGATCATCGAAAAGAACACCAGAAGTAGATGATAACTTCGACGCAGGTTGCATGGGTGAGCAAACAGGACTACAAGAAGCCATATGTACTCGATTAAGGAGGTCCTCAACATATTTACGTTGAGACAAAAGCAATCCCTCACTGGTCCAGGTTGCTGCAATTCCCAGAAAATAAGAAAGAGTGCCAAGGTTACGAACAACAAACTGGGCCTGAAGCTGTGTAATGAGTGACTTAATTCGAGCAGGGTTATTACCCATTAATAATATATCATCAACATACACCAAACAAAAGATCTTATCACTAGCAGTGGATATGTAGAATAAAGAGCTATCAGTCTTGGAACCCAAGAAGCCAAGAGAGAAAAGTGCATCAGTTAAACGTTTGTTCCACATACGAGGTGATTGTTTTAGACCGTAAAGAGAGCGTTTCAGCATACAAACATGATCAGAACAAGATGGATCAACGAATTTGGGAGGTTGCGACATATAAACAACCTCATCTAAATGCCCGTGGAGGAACGCATTCGAAATGTCCAGTTGTGTGATATTCCAACCTTTAGTCACAACTAAGAAGAGTAACAATCTAATTGTTATCGGCTTCACCACCGGACTAAATGTGTCCACAAAGTCAATTCCAGGACGTTGATGATACCCCTTGGCAACTAAGCGTGCCTTGTGACGATCTAGAGACCCGTCATATTTCAGCTTTGTTTTGAACACCCAACGACAACCAATAACATTCTGAGAAGATGATGGAGGTACAAGTTCCCAGGTTCCATTCTGAATCAAAGCATTATACTCATCAGTCATCACACGACGCCAATAGTCCTCCTTAGAAGCTTGTGAATAACAAATAGGTTCCTCACTAGAATGTGTAATAGCAGACAAGGAAAATGGAAGCTTAGGCTTCAATGAGCTTGTTTGAGAACGAGTAACCATTTGTGGAACAGGAGGCAGTGGAGCCGGAGATGAATTATTATTAGATGGAGCAGTAGGTACGGAAGATTGAGGTCGATCAACACTCAAGGGGAGGCCATCATTATCATGTGATGGTATTAACACAGATGATGAGATGGAGCTAAGTAGTGGTGAGTGTATGTTTGTTCCCGCTGAAGGTTGGTGCAAAACTGGACTAGGTGAAGGTAACAGAGAAGTGATAACATTTGTCTCAGAGGAAGCATGGGGTGTTGGTTGTGAAGGCAATAGGGGTAGTTGTAAATTTATTGGGTCACCGATAGAATTGGTCGATGAGCTGGGAACCTTTGCATCCTGCGAGCTAAAGGGAAACACATTTTCATCAAAATTGACATGACGAGATACAAAAAATTTTCCTGAATCAGCGTCAAAACATTTATACCCCTTATGAATTTTACTATATCCTAGAAAAATACAAGGTTTAGACCTAGGTGTATTTGTCCTTTGCGTAAGGACGAAGCCACGGAAAACAAAGACAACCAAAGACACGTAATAAAGAGTAATCAGGATCTGTTTGAAATAGAACAAAAAATGGGGATTGATGTTGTAGCCGAGGTGTAGGGAGTCTATTAATAGTATACACAGCTGTTTCAAAAGCATTAGTCCAAAAACGAGAAGGGACATTAGAGTGATGCAAGAGTGCTCTCCCTGTTTCAACAATATGCCTATGTTTTCGTTCCGCACAACCATTTTGTTCGGGAGTATAGGGACAGGAGGATCTTTGCGTAATCCCATTATCACGTAAATATTGTGTCAAGGCTTGAAACTCACCTCCCTAATCAGCTTGAAAAGATTTAATAGATCGTCCAAAATACTTTTCAACAATAGTACGAAATTGGATAAATATAGAAAAAACTTCAGACTTGAAGCGAAGAAAGTAGATCCAAGTGTATTTACTAAAATGGTAAAAAAAATGACATAATATCGATAACCATCATTAGAAACAACCGGAGCAGGGCCCCAGACATCTGAACATATTAAATCAAGAGGGCCATATGCCTTAAAAGTAGACTCGCTAAACGGGACTTTATGACTCTTACTAACAGCACACGCAGTGCATAAACTAGATGATTTACTAAACGTGAAAACAGCAGCCGGTAAAGCTTGACGAACTATAGGATAGGATGCATGCGCCAGACGAGCATGCCAAACACCAAGAGAAGCAGCAAAGGAAGCTGGTGAGAGTAATTTCTTCACCGGAAGAGAATAGAGTCCATCAATACTCAGGCCGGTGTGTAGTATTCCCTTCGTTTCCAAGTCCTTAATCAAAAAATGGCCAGGAAAAAATTCAATAGAAACATTATTAGACTTGGCAAAAGAACTAATAGAGACCAAATTCTGAGTAGCGGTAGGAACATGTAGAATATTATCAAGTTTAAATTTTTTATCAGAAGCACTGATAAAACTTTTACCTATGTGAGATATGGGTAATTTAGAATCATTACCTAGAGTGACTTCTTCAGGACCTTGATATTTAGAATGAATAGCAAGATTATCAAGATTAGAGGTAAGATGATGCGTGGTACCACTATCCATCAACCAATTTTGTGTAGGTGAGCATTCTGTGCTGGCAAAATGTGAGGTCGGGTGGCCAGATATTCTAGTTCCATTAGGAGTTTTTGGTGAGGGACAGACTCGTGCAATGTGCCATTTACCTTCATAGTTGTGACAAACAATTGGTGACATGTCTGGAGGTATTGGACTAGAGGGCTGGTAAAAAGCACGATTTTGAGTCGACTGAGAGAATCCTTGATTCAGATAGCGTCCACGACCTCGATTACCTCTTCCTCCTCTCCCACGACCACGATGCGGAGTGAATGAACTCTGGGTAAACTGTGCCGTGGGTGCAATAACAGTAAGAGCTTCATCTCATTTTAATTGTCATTCTTCATTCAACAACATTCCATATAAAGCATCAAAAGAAATCTGTCACCCCCCGAGCCTACACCCTGGGCGGGACCGGCACCCGGAGACCACTGCTGGCCCCAAGCGAACCCTTGGCCTGGCTTTCTTAACTCAGCGGAAACCTAACTCAACAGAATAACTCAATGCCATGCAAAGACATAAAACAACTTCACTGATAAAATTGGCCCGAAAATGCAACTCGAGTCTCAAATTAGAATATTTACATCTATGCATAGATGAGAGACTCAATACTAACTGATTGACTGTCTATGAAGCCTCTATAATACTGAGATGGATGTTGGGACAGACCCCACAATATCCTAATAAAACAAAACTAAGAGAACAAATAATCGAGTCCTCCGGAAAGCAAGGAGGCTCACCACTGACTCTGGAGTGCTCAGCTGGATCAACGGCGTACTGGATGCTGATCCTGGGTACCTGCGTCTGCATCATAATAAGATGCAGGCCAACTAGCATCAGTACATGGAATGTACGAGTATGCGAGCTGGAAACTAAGCAACATCGGCTAGAAGGAGATCTGGAAGAAACTGACTAGCTTACCTGGCTCAACTCAACTCAACCTGACTGACTTTTTTCAATATAAGGCAATTTAAAACAAGTGCGATATAAAGAAAGACTGTTTAAAACCTACTATAAACTCTGTGTGTATACAAAGATACAACAACTCTGGAAAAGGATTCATCTAAAAAGTATGATCCCTTTCTACCCATGGTGGCTAACATGGTTCTATGGGGGCTATGGGTTCTTTGAACGCTCCCCCAATTCGGTGCTCGATACTACTCCCAAAAAGTACTGGCTCTTATGTTTTTAAAACAAATGTCTTCCTGCTGATTGTGATAACTACTCGAAAACTGGCCCGAAGGCTCTTTGGAAATCTCAGTTTGCAACCTTATTTAAATGTAAAAACATTTCTTTAAAACTTCTTTGGGAATACATAGTTCCCTAATAACTTTGAGAAATGAACTCAACTTTATGTTCTTGACTTAACTTGAAACTCTATACCCTTTACTTTACTTGAAACTTGAACCTTAGAATGAAGTTAAAACGTTCAATAAAGACTTTTGAACAACTTTAAAGACTTACTTTGACTCCCTTCTTTAACTTCTAGACTTAACTTGGAAACTAACTCTCCTTGAATTGAACTAGGATTCAAGGTATAATAATCTCATGTTTATGGATGAGTTTGGGAGGTTTAAATGTACCTTAGAGTGTTGGAAACAACTAGGAAACATAGGTACAATACCTAGGAACACGCATGAAAAAGTGGGGAAGGAATGGGAAAACTTGGCGCTCTTGGCGCTCTGAGAGACGCGGAGCGCCAGACCAAAAACTTCAGAGGGGGCCTGCTGGCGCACTGAGAGGCGCGCCGCCCCAAGGGGGAAATTTCAGAGCCCCTCTTGGGGCGCGCTGGCTGGCGTGATGCCCCAGAGCTTTTCCCCGAAAACTCGACTTTCCTTCTTCTTTTCTTCAACTCTAAACCTTCTAAACTTCAAAGCTTTTTCCCCCAAACACTTAGAATCATCAAAACCCTCAACATACACTAGATTCAACTCAAAAACACCACCGGAAATATGTCCCAAACCAACAAGAACTACAACACAACACAACTACAACTTCAACAATTCCAACCAACAACTTCAACAAACATAATCAATTCTTTTCTCGAAAATAAAACGAGCTTGGTGTGTGGGGGAAAGGATCAACCCAATGCTATGAACTCACATACCTAGTAGGGATCACCCCCGATGATATCCACGATGGAAACTTGCTTGATCTCCTCTTTCTCCTCTTCTTCTCTTCTTCTCTTCTTCTTCTCTTCTTCACTCAAAACCCTTACTTTCACTCTTTTAAAATGGGACAAACTGATCAACAAATCAGTCCAACACTTAAATATAACCAAAAGAATTTATTAGGGAAAAGACCAAAATGCCCTTAAAATTTCCGGACGGATTTCCCTGCCAACTGCCCAACTTCCAACGGCCACAACTCACTCATACGAACTCGGAATCGAGCAAACTCGGTGGCATTGTAAAGATCATTCCACGAGATTCATAAACATAACTGGAACTACACCTAACTCATCCTGATCTAGGAGTTATAACTGTTAAAAGTTGGCCAAAAACTCATCTTTTTCCATACTTGGCCAAATTTCCAGATTTTCAAAATTCTTTCCAAAAATGAAAATTTCCAATTTTTAAGCCTCTTCATAATTATTTCAACTTACCGGATGATACAAAATATCCTCTTGATGTGATTCAAGTGATATTGTGAAAGGACGATAAGTTGGTCCTAATCCAACAAGAACAAATTCGACCAAATCATCATTGGAAATTGGGTGCTGCAAGGCAGCCAACCTGTCCGAAATTCCCTTCGCCTTTATTATATATGACTCAATGCTTGCATTCTCTCTCTGTAAATTATGCAGCTGAGATTTTAACTCACGAATTTGTGGCTTTGAACTGGAAGTATAAGCAGTCACAAGTTTAGTCCACGCTTTTCGAGCAGTTTCAGCACCAACTAGTTGAGGTAATATACCTTCAGAGACTGAAGCAACGATCCAACTTAGGACAAGCTGATCTTCTCTTACCCAAGAATTATAGGCAGGGTTGGGTTCATTATTATCCAAAAGTCGTTCTGGAATTACCTCATCACCTTCAATATGATAATCAAGACCACAACCCCTAATCATAGGGAGAAATTGTGTCTTCCACAACAAAAAATTGGAGGATGTAAGTTTAACAGGCAGTTGATGGGCAAGGTTGGGAGAAGGAAACGCAGTAACAAAGGAATTATGTGTAGTGGATGATGTTCCAGACATAGTAGAAGTTGAGTCGCCTGCCATTGCTGTTGAAATTGAATGTTGCATTTTTTTTTTTTGGTTGTTTAAACCTCTTAGGGCTTTGATACCATGTAAAACCTTTTCAATATATTATATGTGATGTACATGAGAGAATATATATAGAGTCTAACTTAAGAGTCCTATAGTTACACAAGTACAAGAACAAAACCAACACAAACTAAGAGATAAGGGACTAATCCTAGTTGGACTACAAACGCTGCATCATCTGTCTTCACAAGTATGCAAGAGATTTGATACCGAATGCGAAGTGACGAGAAATGTTAGACACAGAAATCTTGTTTCAGTGATTACTACATGTTCTAGTGACTATATAAGAGCCTTTGTTCTGCAATTTATGTCCAATGGAAGTCTTCAGAATTGGCTGTACAAAGAAGATCGCCACTTGAACCTTCATCAAAGAGTCACTGTAATGCTTGATGTAGCTATGGCAGTTGAATATCTACATCATGGTCATGTCACTCCAATAGTTCATTGCGACCTAAAGCCA
>NW_006240122.1:15441-17982 GCF_000226075.1 Solanum tuberosum
TATTTTTTTTTTAAATTGCCATCATCAAGGTTTGTCACCCGATGTCAGGGGTCTGGCTAGACCCACGTCTTTCCCATGATGTCAATATAATTTTATTTTATTTATAGATTAAAAAATATTATAACTTTGTTAATATATTTTTAGTTAGTTTATAGTTTTTAATGTTTATATATTTTATTTCAAAAAAATATATTTTGTACTCATGTGAATTTTACCGTCTTTACGAAAATTTCTATTGATTTAATGTTTCTTAAGTTTAGTTGTAAAAAAATTGATCTCTTTTTCAAACACCGTTAAGTTGTAAAAAACCGATAAAAACCAAAAAACCGAAAAAACCCGAAAGAACCGACTAAAACCGAAATCGAAAAAACTAACTTTGCGTGGTTTGATTTGATATTTAGATTTAATAAACCGACATAATTGGTTTAGGTTTTATTTTAATGAAAAACCAAACCAAACCGACCTATGTACACCCCTACTTCTAAGTCATCAAGAATCGTGGTTGAGTTCAAAGGTTAGTTTTTTCTTGATTTTATTTGTTAGCTTTTCGAAGAAAGGAGCAATTTAACTTATGATAATGGAGGTTTTTTTCCAAACATGAAGAACAATAATAAATAAGAAGACAATTGAGTTAATATTTATTTTTTCCAAGTTTATTTTAACACATGACCAATTTTTATTGGTCAGTGCTGTCTAAAAGCTGCACCCATGCGCCTAACATAGGTGAAATCACGGACTCAGCCACGTAGGCCGAAAAGTGGTAAAAAATTAACTAAAAAATAAGTTCGGGGGGGTAATAGGACCTTAGTAAAGGTTAGGTGTGTCTCAGGGATTTTGGGCATAGGCTGGGGGGGGGGTACTTATGCATTTTCCCATTCCATACACTCAAATTCATTCTAAACAACTAATTTTTTTGGATGATAATAGATTTCATACCTTGCATTTGAAATTTAACACTTTGTTCTCTCTTCGGCAACAATTTTTTTTATATCATTTCTAAATAAATTAAAGATACTAAAAAAAACTCTTCTAAACTTGAGACGTTTTATTAAATGCAGACCTAAACTCCATTACTTGGGCTAAAAAAATTATTTTACTAAAAGCAAGAGGAGTTTTATATACATATTTTGCCAAAAATGAGTAGTCATCGCATCTAATTAAAGAAGAAACAAAAAGAAATATGTTGTTGGAAATCTATTATTTTGGCACAACTTTTCTGTTTGGCCATTGTTTTCTAGCCAAGTTTTATGGCTATAAACTTTTTTTAAAAAAAACAATTGAAACAAAAACCCATTACAGCTAAAGAATAATTAAAAAAAAAAGTGTGTTCTGTCGAGAAGAAGCAAGAAGAAATAGTTTACTTTAAAATATCCCACTTGGAAGCTAATTTTTCTATTCTTCTTTACACTCGCACCTAAAAAGGTGTATTTATAATTCGGAAAAGAGTCAAAACTACCCTTAAACTATTCAAAATAACTTAAATATATGCTTAAACTGTATTTCGGCTAAAAAATGCCCTTCCCGTCTAACTGTTGGACCACACTTGCCCTTCTGTTTAACAAAAACATCCATGTGTGTGCTAAAATGTCACATGGACTCCACATGTGCACGCCAAATGTGGCATTTTAGCACACACATGGATGTTTTTGTTAAACAGAAGGGCAAGTGTGGTCCACTAGTTAGACGGGAAGGGCATTTTTGAGCTGAAATATAGTTTAAGCCAAGGATATATTTAAGCTATTTCGAATAGTTTAAGGGTATTTTGACCCTTTTTCGTAGTCGTCTATGTGGAGGTGAGGTCTGTTTGGCATGCACATGTGGCACCCATGTGGCGTCCATGTGGCATTTAACACACACATGGATACTTCCGTTAACTAGAAGGGTAGGTGTGGCCCAATAGTTTGACGGGAAGGGTAGTTTTGAGCCGAAATATAGTTTAAAGGTATATTTAAGCTATTTCAGATAGTTTAAGGGTAGTTTTGACCCTTTTCCGTTTATAATTTATTGTAACACCTCACAACTAGAAAGAACTAGAATGAAGTTTAAAAATCTGGAAATAGTTATTTTTGGAAAGTATAAGAAAATTTGGAAAATTGTAAGTAAGTTAAAGTTGAGTTTTGGTCAACTTCAAACGGCCATAACTCGTAGATCAAGATGAGTTAGATGTAATTCCAGATATGGTTGGAAAGCTCTTGGAACGATCTTTCCAACGCAGCCAAGTTTGCGCGATTCTGAGTTCGTATGAGGAAGTTATGCCTTTGGAAGTTGGGCTGTTGGATTAAGGAAATATCCAATCCGAAAATTTAAGGGGTATTTTAGTCTTTTCACTACGCTATTATTTTAATCTGATTTTAGGAGTTTAATATGGGTCAAATCAGATTTTAGTCAGTTTTAGAATTTGGGATTTTACGCTAGGGCTTGGAGAAAAGAGAAAGGAGAAGGGGAAGCAACGTTCAAGATTTGTCGAGATTAGCTTGTGGCTTTCGTCGGGGGTGATCCCTACAAGATATGTGAGATCACATAGCATTGGGTCAGTTCACC
>NW_006240123.1:0-1233 GCF_000226075.1 Solanum tuberosum
ATTTGATCTTTAAAATGAGATGTTTTCGCCGTGAGGGTTAACTTTCTCCATAGCTAAGGTCTTAACAGATGTCCACGAAAATTTTTTGCACAAATTATTTCGGAATCCAGATCACCAAATAATCCATGGAATATAGCACACGAAAATCAGCAAAATAAGGGGTTCATCTGCTTTGGGTACATTTGACCTTCTAAATGGGACATTTTGTTCATGAGGGCTAACTGGCTCCATAACAAAGGTCTTCACGGACGTTCACGAAAAAATTTGGCAAAAATTATTTCGGAATTCCAATCACCAAAAAGGCCATTGACTATAACACACGAAAATTGGAAAAATGGGGGGTTTACTTGCTCTGTGGAACATTTGACATTTAAAATGGGATGTTTTCACCGTTAGGGCTAACTGGATCCATAGTTAAGGTCTGAACGGACGTCCACGTGAGGGCTAAGTGGTTCCATAGCTAAGGTCTTAAGGGACGTTCACGAAAAATTTTGGAAAAAATTATGTCAGAATTCTAGATCACCAAAACGTCAATGGACTATAGCACACGATAATCGCCAAAATGGGGGGTTTATCTGATCCGGGGGTCGTTTGACCTTGAAAATGGGACGTTTTGGCCGTCAGGGTTAACTTGCTCCATATCTAAGGTCTTAACGGAGATCCACAAAAATATTTTACGAAAATAATGTCCGAATCCAGATCACCAAAAAGTCCATTAACTATAGCACATGAAAATTGGCAAAATTGTGGATTTTCCTGCTCTGGGGCACATTTGACTCTTAAAATGGGACGTTTTTTCCGTGAGGGCTAAATAGCTCCATAGCTAGGTTCATAACGGACGTCCACGAAAAGTATTGGCAAAAATTATGTCGGAATTCCAGATCACCAAAAAGTTCATGGACTATAGCACACGAAAATCGGCAAAATAAAGGGTCTTTGTGCCCTGGGGCACATTAGGCATCAAAATGGGACGTTTTGGCTGTGAGGGCTAAGTGGTTCCATGGCTAAGGTCTTAACGGACGTCCACGAAAAATTACGGCAAAAATTATGTCGGAATCCAGATCACCAAAAAGTTCATAGACTAAAGCAAACGAAAATCGGCAAAATTAGGGGTGTTCCTGGTCTGGGGCACATTTGACCTTTAAAATGGGACGTTTTGGACGTGAAGGCTAACTGCTTCCATAGCAAACGTCGTAACGGACGTCCACGAAAAATTTTGGCAAAATTTATGTC
>NW_006240123.1:4053-4258 GCF_000226075.1 Solanum tuberosum
TACCTGATTCGAGGGAGATTTGACCTTCAAAATGGGATGTTTTGGCCGTGAGGGCTAACTTGCTCCATATCTAAGGTCTTAATGGTCATCCACGAAATATTTTGGCCAAAATTATGTCAGAATTTCTAAATCACCGAAAAGTTCATTGACTATTGCACACGAAAATTGGCAAAATTAGGGGTTTTCCTGCTCTGGGCACATTTGA
>NW_006240123.1:4463-6663 GCF_000226075.1 Solanum tuberosum
AATTGGGGGTTTTCTTGCTCTGGTGCACATTTGACCTTTAAAATGGGACGTTTTGGCCGTGAGGGCTAATTTTGGCCAAAATTATGTCGGAATTCCAGATCACCAAAAAGTCCAAAGACTATACCACACGAAAATCGGCAGAATTGGGGGGTTTCCTGCTCTGGGGAACATTTGACCAGCAAAATGGGAAGTTTTGGCCGTGAGGGCTAACTGGCTCCATAGCTAAGGTCTTAATGGACGTCCACGAAATATTTTGGCAAAAACTATTTCGGAATTCCTGATCACCAAAAAGTCCATGGACTATAGCACACGAAAATTGGCAAAAGTGGGGGTTTTCCTGCTTTGTGGCACATTTGAACTTTAAAATGGGACATTTTGGCCTTGAAGGCTAACTGGCTCCATAGCTAAGGTCTTAATGGACGTCCACGAAATATTTTGGCAAAAACTATTTCGGAATTCCTGATCACCAAAAAGTCCATGGACTATAGCACACGAAAATCGGCAAAATGGGGGGTTTACCTACTCCGGGGCATATTTTAACTTGAAAATGGGACGTTTTGGCCGTGATGGCTAACTGGCTCAATAACAAAGGTCTTAACGGACGGCCAAGAAAACTTTTGGCAAAAATGAGGTCGGAATTCCAGATCACCAAAAAGTTAATATACTATAGCACACGAAAATTGGCAAACTGGGGTTTACCTGCTCTGGGGCACATTTGACCTTCAAAATGGGAAGTTTTGGCCGTGAGGGCTAACTGGCTCCATAGCTATGGTCTTAACGGATATCACGAAAACTTTTGGCAAATATGAGTTCGGAATTCCAGATCACCAAAAAGTTAATATACTATAGCACACGAAAATCGGCAAAATGGGTGATTTACCTGCTCTGGGCACATTTGGACTTCAAAATGGGACATTTTGGCCGTGAGGGCTAACTGGCTCCATAGCTATGGTCTTAACGGATATCACGAAAACTTTTGGCAAATATGAGTTCGGAATTCCAGATCACCAAAAAGTCAATGGACTATAGCACACGAAAATCGACAAAATGGGTGGTTTACCTGTTTCGGGGGTTGTTTTGCCTTGAAAAGCGGATGTTTTGGTCGTGAGGGTTTTCTTACTCCATATCTAAGGTCTTAACGTATATCGACAAAAAAAAAATTCAAAAATTATGTTGGAATCCAGATCACCAAAAAGTCCATTGACTGTAGCACAATTTTGCTGATTTTCCTGCTCTGGGGCACATTTGACCCTTAAAATGGGACGTTTTGGCCGTGAGGGCTAACTGGCTCCATAGCTAAGGTCTTAGTGGACGTCCACGAAAATTTTTGGCTAAAATTATTTCGGAATTCCAAATCATCAAAAAGTCAATGGACTATTACCCACGAAAATCGGCATAATGGGGGGTTTACTTGCTTTGGGCTCATTTGAACTTCAAGATGGGACGCTTTGACCGTGAGGGCTAACTGTCTCCATAGCTAATGTCTTCATGGAATTCCACAAAAAAATTTGGCAAAAATTATTTCAGAATTTCGTATCACCAAAAAGTCCATGGACTATACCACACGAAAATTGGCAAAATTGGGTGTTTAGCTGCTCTTGGGCACATTTGAACTTCAAAATGGGATGTTTTCACCATGAGGGCTAACTGGCTCCATAGCTAAGGTCTTAACGGACGTCTACGAAAACTTTTGTCAAAAATGAAGTTGGAATTCTACAACACCAAAAAGTTCATGGACTATAGCACACGAAAATTGGGAAAATGGGTGGCTTACTTGATCCGGGGGTTGTTTCACTTTGAAATGGGGATGTATTGGCTGTGAGGGTTAATTTACTCCATATATAAGGTCTTCACGGACATCCACGAAAAATTTTGGCAAAAATTATATCGGAATTTCAGATCACCATAATGTCTATGGACTATAGCACACGAAAATCGGCAAAATTGGCGGTTTTCTTGTCCTGGGGAACATTTGACCTTAAAAATAGGACGTTTTGGCTGTGAGGGCTAACTGCCTCCATAGCCAAGGTCTTAATGGACGTCCACGAAAAATTTTGGTAAAAATTATGTCGGAATACTAATCACCAAAAAGTTCATGGACTGTAGCACACGAAAATAGGCAAAATGGGGGGTTTACCTGCTCTGAAGCATATTTGACCTTCTAAATGGGACGGTTTGGCCGTGAGTGCTAACTGGTTCC
>NW_006240123.1:6714-7652 GCF_000226075.1 Solanum tuberosum
TTCAAAATGGGACGTTTTATCCGTGAGGGCTAACTGGCTCCATAGCTAAGGTTTTAACGGACGTCCACGAAAAATTTTGACAAAAATTATGTCGAAACCCAGATCACCAAAAAATCCATGGACTATAGCGAACGAAAATCGGAAAAATTGGGGGTTTTTCTGCTCTGGTTGCATTTGACTTTTAAAATGGGACGTTTTTTCCGTGAAGGCTAACTGCCTCCATGGCTAAGGTCTTAATGGACGTTCACAAAAAATTTTGGCAAAAATTATTTCGGAATTCCAGATCACCAAAAAGTCCACGGACTATAATACACGAAAATCTGCAAAATGGGGGTTTACCTGCTCTGGGGAACATTTGAACTTCAAAATGGACGTTTATCCGTGAGGGCTAACTGGCTCCATAGCTATGGTTTTAACGGATGTCCACGAAAACTTTTGGCAAAAATGAAGTCAGAATTCTACAACACCAAAAAGTCTGTGGACTATAGCACACGAAAATCGGCAAAATAGGTGGTTTATCTGATCCGAGGGTCATTTGATCTTGAAAAGGGGATATTTTGGCCGTGAGGGTTAACTTACTCCATATCTAAAGTCTTAACTGATATCCACGAATATTTTTTGCAAATATTATGTCAGAATCCAGATCACCAAAAAGTCCATGGATTATAGCACACGGAAATCGGCAAAACTGGGGGCTTTCCTTCCCTGGGGCATATTTGACCTTTGAAATGGGACGTTTTTGCCGTGAAGGATAACTGACTCCATAGCTAAGGTCTTAACGGATGACCACGAAAATTTTTGCCAAAAATTATGTCAGAATTCCAAATCACCAAAAAGTACATGGACTATAGCATACAAAAATCGGTAAAATTGTGGGTTTTTCTGCTCTGGGGCACATTTGACCTTTAAAATGGGACGTTTTGGCTGAGAGGGCTTAC
>NW_006240123.1:7868-8271 GCF_000226075.1 Solanum tuberosum
CCTTGAAAATTGGATGTTTTGGCCGTGAGGGTTAACTTACTCCATATCTAATGTCTTAACAAAAATCGACGAAAAAATTATCCAAAAATTATGTCGTAATGCAGATCATCAAAAAGTCCATGGACTATATAGCACACGAAAATTGGCAAAATGGGGGGTTAATCTGGGTCACATTTTACCTTTATAGTGGGACGCTTCAAAATGGGGCGTTTTGGCCGTGAGGGCTAACTGGCTTTATAGCTAAGGTCTTAACGGAAGTCCACGAAAAATTTTGGCAAATAATATGGCGGAATTCCAGATTTTCAAAATGTCAATGGAATATAGCACACGAAAATCGGCAAAATTGAGGGTTTTTACTGCCCTGGGTCACATTTGACCTTCAAAATGAGACGTTTTGGCCGCG
>NW_006240123.1:8577-9059 GCF_000226075.1 Solanum tuberosum
GCTCCATAGCTAAAGTCTTAACGGACGTCCACAAAAAATTTGGGAAAAAATTATCTTGGAATACCAGATCACCAAAAAGTTCATAAACTATACCACACGAAAATCGGCAAAATGGGGGTTTTTTCTGCTCTGAGGCACATTTGACCTTCAAAATGGGACGGTTTGGCCGTGAGGGTTAACTGGATCCATAGCTAAGGTCTCAACGGACGTCCACGAAAAATTTAGGCAAAAATTATGTCAGAATTTCAGATCTGCAAAGAATCCATGGACTATAACACACGAAAATCGGCAAAATAAGGGGTCTTTGTGCCCTTGGGCACATTTGGCTTCAAAATGGGACGTTTTGGCTGTGAGAGCTAAGTGGTTCCATGGCTAAGGTTTTAACGGACGTCCACGAAAAATTACGGCAAAAATTATGTCGGAATCCAGATCACCAAAAAGTCCATGGACTATAGCACACGAAAATCGACAAAATGGCGGGT
>NW_006240123.1:9242-11675 GCF_000226075.1 Solanum tuberosum
ACAAAATTGGGGTGTTTTCTGCTCTGGGGAACATTTGACCCTTAGTATGGGACGTTTTAGCCGTGAGAGCTAACTTGCTCCATAGCTAAGATCTTTACGGACGTCTACGAAAAATATTGGCAAAAAGTATGTCGGAATTCCAGATCACCAAAAAGTCCATGGACTATAGCACATGCAAATCAGCAAAATGGGGGGTTTAACTGCTCTGGGGCACATTTGACCTTCAAAATATAATGTTTTGGTTATGAGGGCTAACTGGCTCCAAAGTTAAGGTCTTAACGGATGTTCACTAAAATTTTTGGCAAAAATGAGGTTGAAATTCCCGATCACCAAAAAGTTAATGGACTATAGCACATGCAAATCAGCAAAATGGGGGGTTTAACTGCTCTGGGGCACATTTGACCTTCAAAAATTATGTCGTAATGCAGATCATCAAAAAGTCCATGGACTATATAGCACACGAAAATTGGCAAAATGGGGGGTTTACCTAATCCGGGGTAGATTTGACCTTGAAAATGGGATGTTTTGGCCGTGAAGGATAACTGGCTCCCTAGCTAAGGACTTAATGGTCGTCCAGGAAAGCCATTAGGGCTAACTGGCACCATAGCAAAGCTCTTAACAGACTTCCACGAAAAATTTTGGCAAAAATTATGGCGGAATTCCAGATCTTCAAAAAGTCAATGGAATATAGCACAAGAAAATCGGCAAAAATTGGGGGTTTTCATGCTCTGGGGAACATTTGACCTTTAAAATGGGACGTTTTGGCCATGAGGGATAACTGTCTCCATTGCTAAGGTCTTAATGCACATTTGAACTTCAAAATGGGTCGTTTTATCCGTGAGGGATAAATGGCTCCATAGCTAAGGTCTTAATGGACGTCCACCAATACTTTGGCAAAATGAAGTCGGAATTCTTCAACCCCAAAAAGTCCTTGAACTATAGCACACGAAAATCGGCAAAATGGGGGGTTTACCTGCGCTGGGGTACATTTGAACTTCAAAATGGGACTTTTTATCCGTGAGGGCTAACTGGCTCCATGGCTAAGGTCTTAACGAATATCCACCAAAAGTTTTGGCAAAAATGAAGTCGGAATTCTTCAACCCCAAAAAGTCCTTGAACTATAGCACACGAAAATCGTCAAAATGGGTGGTTTACCTGATCCGGGGGTCATTTGACCTGGAAAAGGGGTTGTTTTGGCTGTGAGGGTTAACTTACACCATATCTAAGGTCTTAATGGATATCTACGAAAAAATATTGAAAAATTATGTCGGAATCCAGATCACCAAAAAGTTCTTGGACTATAGTACATGCAAATCGACGAAATTGTGGGTTTTTCTGCTCTGGGCACATTTGACCTTTAAAATGGGACGTTTTTGCCATGAGGGCTAACTGGCTCCATAGATAAGATCTTAACGGACGTCCACGAAAAAATTTTGGCAAAATTTATATCGAAAATCCAGATCACGAAAAAGTCCATGGACTATAGCATATGAAAATCGGCAAAATTGGGGGTTTTCGTGCCCTGGGGCACATTTGACCTTCAAAATGGGACGTTTTGGCCGTAAGGGCTAACTGGCTCCATAGATAAGATCTTAACGGACGTCCACGAAAAATTTTGGCAGAATTTATGCCGAAATTCCAGATCACGAAAAAGTCAATGGACTATAGCACACGATAATCTGAAAAATTGGGGGTTTACCTGATCCGGGGCACATTTGACCTTCAAAATGGGACGTTTTGGCCGTAAGGGCTAACTGGCTCCATAGCTAAAGTCTTAACGGACGTCCACGAAAACTTCTGGCAAAAATGAGATCGGAATTCCAGATCACCAAAAAGTTCATATACTATAGCACACGAAAATTGGAAAAATTGGGGGTTTTAATGCCTTGGGGCACATTTGACCTTCAAAATGGGACGTTTTGGCCGTAAGGGCTAACTGGCTCCATAGCTAAGGTCTTAACGGACATCCACGAAAACTTTTGGCAAATATGAAGTCGGAATTCCAGATCACCAAAAAGTTCATTGACTATAGCACACGAAAATCGGCAAAATGGGGGGTTTACCTGCTCTGGGGCACATTTGGACTTCAAAATGGGACGTTTTGGCCGTGACGGCTAACTGGCTCGATAGCTATGGTCTTAACGGATGTGCACGAAAACTTTTGGCAAATATGAGGTCGGAATCCAGATCACCAAAAAGTCTATGGACTATAGCATACGAAAATCGGCAAAATGGGTGGTTTACCTGAACCGAGGGTCATTTGACCTTTAAATTGGGTTGTTTTGGTTGTGCGGGTTTACTTACTCCAAATCTAAAGTCTTAACGGATATTGACAAAAAATATTTGCAAAAATTATGTTGGAATCCAGATCACCAAAAAGTCCATGGACTAAAGCACTCGAAAATTGGCAAAATTGGGGGTTTTCCTGCTATG